>NC_056726.1:1212338426-1212565926 GCF_019279795.1 Protopterus annectens
AAAGGAATGTTTTGTATGGTTACAATACAAATTAATGGGAAGACTTACACTTTAATTAATGTATATTGGATACCTGGAATTGGTATTAATACAGTGAAACATCATATTGATAAGATCATATCATTCTCTATAGGGATATTATTTTAGCTGGTGATTTTAATTGTATACTACATGAAAGTGATACTACCACTATAAAGAAAAGAAGAATTACATCTAATGCAAAACATTTAAATGATTTTGCTAATTCTTATCATTTGAATGATATTAATAATCAGATAGAGTCAAAATCATTACCATACACCTTTTTTCTAACAGATACAAAACTTATTCAAAAATAGATAGGGTCTTTATTTCTAACCAGATGGTAACAGATTTAATTAATTCCAAAATCATTTCATGTCCTATATCTGATCATAACTCAATTGTTTTTGAATTCATGATAAAAATACTCATAATGTTCAGATCAAAAGGATACCAGCATACTTAACTCAGCTAAAAGACTATAAAGAATATATACTTTCAGAAGTACAACATTTTCTAGACATAAATAATACTCCTGAAGTCTCCATTGTCTATGTTTGGGATGCCTTAAAATCATATCTATATGGACAAAGTATCAGATGGTATAATAACAAAAGGAAATCTTGGGATAAGGAATTGTTAGATATTCAAAGTAAACTGGACTCTTATAAGCATAATAATAAAGAAAATATTATGGACAAGAAAGTTATTGAAGAAATAAACAAACTAAATGAGAAATACAAAGAAATTTTAACTCATAAAGTTAAAATAACTTTAGAGAAATACAAGTTTTGTCTTATTCAATAAGCCCCAAATACTTACATAGACTTAAAAATAAAACAAAAAGATTGAATAAACAAAACCATATCAAAGAAATATTTTCTCTAAGGAAAAAGAAGAATGTTTCTAGTATACCAGAAATACTAGACGAATTTAGAAATCACTTTCACAAGATTAACCATAACAACATTAACATGGAACCTAAAGATAAAATAAAGGAGTTTATAACCACAAACATGAATAAAAAGCTTAATAAACAACAGATTAAACTATTGGACAAGAGTATTTCATATACAGAAGTTATTACACAAATAAATAAGCTTAAATCAAACAAAACACCGGGTAATGATGGTATTATACCAGAGATATATAAAATCCTTTCTAAAACTACATATTCATTAATACATAAGGTTTTTATTCTGGCCCAAACTGAGTTAATAACCCACCCATCTTGGCAATATACATTTATTTCACCAATTTTAAAACCTAATAAAGATCCAACTAGATGTTCTTCATATCGACCCATCTCATTACTTAATGTTGATTATAAAATGTTTATGAGTATTTTTGCTGATAGATTGAAGACAATTATCCCCGGCATTATAGACATAGATCAGACGGGCTTCATTGTAAATAGAAATACTTTTGATAATATAAGAAGAACTTTAACATTAATTGATTTTGCAAATAGGAAAAAGAAAGATTTAACACTTATTAGTCTTGATATAGGTTCAGCATTTGATTCAGTAAGTTGGGACTATTTGTTTACCTTACTGAAATGCACAAATTCTCTGATGCATTTGTAAATTTAATTGAGCGTTTATACAAAGGAACGCTGGCTTATATTAAGGTAGGAACATATGTTTCACAAAAATACCCATTCTTAAAGGTACAAAGCAAGGATGTCCACTTTCTCCACTATTATTCACTTTAGTAATGGAGCCTTGGGCTAATTTGATTAGAAACAGTACTGACATAGAGGGTTTTGAAATAGAAGAAAATACAACATCAAAATTCAACTTTTGCAGATGATGTTCTAATTACATCAGCAGGATCTAATTCTTCTATGCAGTCTTTATTTGATAAAATGATGAATTTTAAAAGTATTTCTGGTTTAATATTCAATGAAGAAAAACTAAAATACTACCTATATACACGAAAAAATACTCTCATTAGTGATTTTACTAAATATGTACCCAACTCAGGTCAGTTAACTTATTTAGGTATAATACTATCTAAAGATATTAAATCTATTATATATAATAACTATAATACCTGTTTTCTTAATATACAAAATCTTTTTAATACCTGGAATAATATGTTTTTTGCTATGGAGGAGAGACTTACAATTATTAAAATGATAATATTCCCCAAGATTTTATACTTAATACAATCAATAATACTTTCACCTACAAAAATAACTATCAAGAAACTGAATACACTAATGTTAAATTTCTTATAGGTTCATAGGTTCATAGGTTCATACTAGGCTATCTGCCCGAGGCATTTACAAGCCTAGCCCATCGTTTTGTGGCTTACGCCACCCCTTTAGTATGGGGAACTATACCCATTATTTTGCTGTGCCTCTGTCGAGCAGTGACACTGAGGTAATCCCTGGGGTATATCTGCGATCTCCCATCCATTGGTCAAGATTTCTCTTGAACAAGGCCAGCGAGGTGCTCTGCCTCACATGTACCGGGATTTTGTTCCACAGCATAGGGAGTCTTTGGGTGATGAATCTATCCCTCCAGCACGTCCTATTAATAGCCGTGTCAAGGTTTAAGTCTCCCGCCCTTGTGGCTCTGATGGATCTATATTTTTTGAGGTGAAGCATATTCATCAAATCTGGGTTTGACATGGCCTTGTATGTTAGGCAAAGGTCACCTCTGAGCAAGCGGTATGCGACTGAATAGAGTTGGAGTTCTTTCAGTCGGGCAGCATAGGACAGATTTTTGAGACCCTTTATCCTTTTGGTGAGGAACTTTTGTGGCCTCTCCAGCTGCTGCAAGTGTCGGGTCAGATACATTCTGAATGGGGCATTGTACTCAATCATTGGTCTGATGAGTGATGAGTAAAGGGAGACTATGACCTCCTTTGATCTAGATGAGAATCCCTTCATGATAAGGTGGGCAATGTAGAAGGTCTTCCTAACTACTTTAGCTACATGGGTGTCGAATGACAGACTACTATCAACCTGGGTCCCCAGGTCCCTGATAACTTCTTCTGTGCTCAGTGGATTGCCACCTATTTGGTAGCTAGGGGTAACCTTGTTTTTCCCGAAGGGTATGACTATGCATTTTTTGGCATTTAACTTTAGGCCGTGGCTCTGGCACCAGTTATCCATTTCTGTGAGACCCTTCTGAAGGATATCTGTGTCAGATGTGTTTTCTACTATGGCCCAGTTTGCAGTCATCTGCAAACTTTGTCAGCCATAACCCTCCTGTGTTTGCTTGTACTTGAAAAGTAGATGCCAAACAAGAGTGGGCCCAGGACTGAGCCCTGTGGGACACCACTTGTGACTGGCTTTGAGTCTGACATGGCGCCAGCAACTCTGACCCTGTGGGTTCTGTCACTCAGCCAGTTTGCAACCCATCTTGTGATGTATGGGTTGACATTTAAGCTGATGAGTTTTTCAATGATACCCAGTGGGGTATTGTATCGAAGGCCTTAGCCAGATCGAGGTAGGCTGTATGGACTGCCTTTCCTCATCAATGGCTTTGGTGACTGTTTGAAAAAGTCAACCAAGTTTAAAAGGCATGATCTGCCTTTGACAAAGCCAAACTGGGTTGGATCCAAAGTCTGCAAATTCCTATGTCTTTATTTATGAGGTCCATTATGATCCTCTCCATGGCTTTGCAGATAAGGCTTGTCAAGCTAATGGGCGGTAATTTCCAGGGTCGGTGGAGGCACCGCCTTTGTGGAGTGGTACCACAGTTGCAGTCGCCACTCCTGGGTACATATCCAGAGGTAAGACTTTGATTAAACAGCTGTCCTAGCTGTGGGTTTAATTCCTCATTGAGTTCATGGAGCACACAGCCGGGACACCATCAGGTCCCATGGATGCTGTGTTTTTGCTTTGGAGAGAGCAGTTCTCACTTGGGCTGGAGATGTTTGGGGGCTGCAATCGTTTGGTATAGATATCTCTCCTTTGGGGAGGGGAGAAGTTTGCACTGAACCTGTCAGCCAGTATGTTGGCAATGTCTGTAGGATCAGTAATCTTCACATCATTTTGAACTAGCTCTGAGCATATCTGGGAGTTTCCTCCCAGGTTTCTAACATAGCTAAAGAAGGCCTTATGATTGTCTTTTGAGTCTTTAGCTATTTTTCTCTCGAAATTTGCTTTGGATGATTTCATGAGAGCTCTTAGTTTTTTACTTATAGTGATCAAGGGTGTCTTACCTTTTAAGGATTTTGCTCTATCTTGTAGTAGCTTCCTCCTTTTGTTGTAGAGTTTGTTTATGGCTGGGGTCCACCAGACTGGACACTTGCCTTTGGTACAAAGAGTCTTTGTTTTGCTTGGGTTTGCCTTATCCATGCAGTCCTGCAGGTGCTGGTAGAAGGCATTAGTAAGTGATTCAGCGGCTTGAGTACTGTTTTCCGCCGGCTCGGGGGCCTTAAAGGAGACCACACTAGTCTTTAGAAGTGTGAAGTCGGCTTTTGAGAAGTTCTTTACTGTGGTCTTTTTATTTCAGGTGGGGTGGGATGAGGACCTCCAGCGAGATTAGTTTGTGGTCTGATCTCACCAGTGAGGGTACACCCGGTGTTGAACATTGTGCTCCCATGTTCGTGATGATGAGATCAAGTATGTTATCTCCTCTTGTGGGATGGTGACTAGTTGTTCCATGGCATTTGAGTTTATGAATTCCAGGAACTTTTGGGCTAGGGTGTTTGGGCTTGAGTAGTGTTCCCAGTCTATATTAGGGTAATTGAAGTCACCTAGTATGATGGTGTTTGGTGATACATTTATCCCTCTAGTGTTTTCAGGAAGGCCATGTGAGGTTCCTGAGTTTGTGAGGGTGGCCTGTAACATGCTACAATTTGCAGAGCAGTCTTGCCTATGGTTAATTGCACCTGGATGGTCTCCGATGCATCGTGCGTTGCCACCAGTCTTGAGGTGTGGGTGTCCTTGATGAATATGGATACCCCTCCTTTCTTGGTATTGTCCGGATTTTGGGGCCGAACGCATGATATGAGGTAAAACCTGATAGCTGGGGTGCTCTCAGGAGCCTTGAACCAGGTTTCTGTCACAGCACAGACATCGATGTTCTCCATACTGAGAAGGGCCTCGAGGCGTGCATTTTGAGATTTAGACTTCTGGCATTGAGCAGCATTACCCTTAGTTTTTTCCTTTTTGTGTTCTAGGGTGGTAGGTTTAGAATTTGAGCCTTGCCTAAAAAGGCACTATGGGGTGGCAAGAGCCTTTGCCAATATCCGGAATCCCAGGGGTGACAGGTGCAAGCCATCCCTTGCGAAGCAGCATGGCTTGTCCAGCATGTCATCCCAGGCAGACAGACACTGGATCCCCTTTGAATGACACCAGTGTTTAAGCCAATTGTTAAAGCTGATCATCTTATCTCTGTATTGTGGCATCATTCTTGGTGAAGGTAGGATACTGCTCAAGGTCAGGGTCATACCTGCCTGGGCTACATAATCAGAGAGCTCCTCAATGTCTCTTTTCATGTAGTCCAAGGAGGTATGTCTCAGGTCGTTTACACCAGCGTGGACAATGACTGAGTCATATTTGTACCTGCTGTTGAGAGACCTGAGTGCTTGCTTATGTGGCGGATTCTAGCCCGACAGGCAGCTTACTGTGACCTTCTCCTTACTCAGTCTGGTGAGCGGACGTCAGTGTGTCTGACTATGGAGTCACCAATGACTAGTGTGTCTGGCATTGTGTTTGGCCTTAAGGGCTGTGACTGTTTGACACTCTGACTGTGAGGTCTATGTGTTGCAGGTGTTGTGTTCTGAGGTGGTGGTTGTTTGGGTGTCTGCTTTGGTGGCCTCTGCTGTTTTGGTAGATTTTTGATCAGAGCCTCCGAGTATGTCTTTGTGTGTTTATGTGTATGATTTGAGGTTGTAATGGTACTATGTGAGACTGGGTCTATAGTGTGTGTGGTAACCTTCTCCTCCTGACTGGTCTTGCCAGTCCTATGTTGAGAGAGCTCAGCCTCCAGTTTGGCCGTATAGTTGCATCTCTCGCATGTATTTGTGTTTTGTGGGAGGAGGAGAGGGTTGTCTGTGTACATGAGGCAATTGTAACATTGCCTCAATATTCCCAGGTTCACCAGCTGAGCAGGAGAGGACACTAGCAACTGATCCCTCAACATGCTAGAAGGAATAGACAAAAAACTTTAAAAAGATTCCGGGGACGTGGGTGACCGAGAAATGGGGGTTGCCTTTTTGGGGTACTATCTATGACAAGAGTGCCGTATCAAGGTAATAAGTACTGTAGGAGCAAGTGCTACGTTTAACAGATAGAGAATAGTCTACTTGGAGTCAAGTAGAGATGATCTTTTTAATTATAGGATACGCTGATTAGATCAGTAGTATAGTTCGAGGAAGGTAGTTTTAAGGGAAAATTTGAAGAGTGGACTTTAGGTAGCCCGAATAGTTTAAACCTGCTTAACCAGCGCTGCCCTAGTGTGCAACGGTAGCAACTCCGCGCTAAATCGGGCTAAATCGCGCTAATGTGTGCTAAAGCGTGCTTTATAGCAGGGGGCTGGAAAAGACAGGAAATGACCCAAAATGGCCAATAAACTACAAGTTACTGCCTTAAACCACTCCTCTGAGGACAAATGAAGGAGTTATGGAAATGACCCCTAGTGGCCAATAAAACTACAGTTTCAAGTCAGTAACCACCTCTACGGGGGGGCAGGGAAGCTGCTCAATGTTAGTCACTGCCACTGATAAACACAGAGACCCTCCTTCAGCCCAAGCAAAAATGGCCTCACAGAAACTTTCAAACAGTTCAGGAACAGCAAGCCTGTAACTGAACTTTTTTAACTCTCAGAAAAGTGGGAAAAAAGCAAGATTTTTTTTTTTTTTTTTTTTTTTTACAGAGATAGCAGAGGTTCACAAGTAATATCAAGTTATAACAGTGCAGTAAATGACCCCACACAAGAGTGCTAGGTTAAGGACAGAAAATATGCAAGTTTTAAGAAAAAAACGATTTAAAATTAAGTGCAAACAGGAAATTCAGCAAACAGCTTTTGGTTGTGCTCTAAATACAGCTACTAATACAGAAATCAAGTTTAACAAGCCAGAAAATGCTCAAGCTAGGCAGCTATGGGCACCTAATAGACCTAGGATTGCATTAAAGAAACATACTAATAGCTGGTCTCAAGGGGGTATTTCTTTTCCAGACTTTAATTTATATATTATCTCTTCTATTATAAAAGTTATTACTTTATTAATAGATCGGTCATATGTCGCAAAATGGAAAGATTATTGGGAGCTAATTAGTATGCACTTCATGAAAATCTCCTTAACACATAAAAATATGATTATAAATAACTCCATGTTGTGGTTGCTAAAGGAATTTTGTACTTCACCTATTACACCTAAACATATGGTCTGTTACCCATTAAATATTATTATTAGTTATCGTAACTTTATATTCATGCACCCTAAGTATAGGGAATGGAATTTTATTGTATTCCCTATAATTTATACTCAGGGTATGCTTATGTCATCTACTTCTGAAGGAGCTCATTTAGCTATAGATAATAATCTAAAGTACTGGTATCAGCTGATATCTGATAATAAAGTTAAAATCTAGATTTCTTAAAACAAGAATTTGATCTAAGAGAAACTTGCTGGTTAGAGGTTCAGATCTTTAGACAACATCTCATTGATAGAATAGATCTAATGTCTATAACAGTTAAAGAATCTATTCCAAAACCGATCGATTACTTGATAATAAATTTACAGCATAAAGTTTCTGATAAAGGTAAACTTTCATATATACATAAAATTATCAGACAAGAAACTTTTTACAATGTAGATTCATACTGGAATTATTTCACCTCTATTAATGGGGACCCACCAACTCAACAAGATAAACAATATATATTGGAATCTGCTTATAGAACTACATCTTCCATTGTCTGGAGACTTTATACATGGAAATGTTTACATAGATCTTTTTATACACCTTTGATGATGAATAAAATTAATAATAAAGATAATCTATGTAAGAGATGTAATGTAGAAATTAATGCTGACTGGGCTCATATGTTTTATGACTGTATGAAGTTGAAAGAATACTGGAAGTCAATTAATGAATTTTTGCAGGCTCTTTTACAGATAATTTCATTATTTCTAAGTCTCTTATATTATTCAACACACCTGTACCTCAATGTGTTAAAAGATTAAGCTTCCCTTGTTATGGTCTATCCTAGCAGTGGCTAGGAAAATAATAACTAGAAATTGGATTTCAGATACACCTCCTTCGTTCAATGAATTTAAAAATGTTATGAATATAATGTGTCATATGGAAATAAGCACAATTAGAATGAGAACAACTAGAAAAACATCACATTTTATTGTATGGGATAATTTACAAAATTTGTTAAAAAAATTCTAATTTCAATAGCACAGTATTTTAGTTTAATTAATTGATCTGATTGTAGTGGATGTCTTTGTAAATACTTTAGTTGTTTTGTTGAATATTATAATAATACCTATTTTTAATTATTTGTATAAAATTGTTATGATATTTCTCTTATATGTTAAAACAATAAATTTGTTTTGAAAAAAAAAAAGAATACAATTAAACCAGATTAAAACACAATTTAAATATATCTCCTCTCATTAGGATATGATATTAACCAGCCAATCAGTACCGTTCAAGTTAGTATCATTGAGTTCTCATGTTATAACATGAACTGAGTAATTAATTAAATCAATAAATAATGAATAAAAGAAATATAAACATTCAAGGGAAACCACCCCACTAACGCAAAACAGTACAAAAGCAGTATTAAATTAAAATGCAAAATCTCAGTAGACTTTTTAAACATTATTCTGTGCATCACATAAGTCCATTTAAAAAACACATCTACATTCACCTATAGGGGTTTAAATGCTTAAATATACATGTATAATGATGTATTATTTTGCTTACATATTGGTATTTATATTTTATTAGCCCTTTCAAACAATATCGGAGAGCTAGAGATAGCATCATTTAAACCCAGGGGGAACATTCCAGCCAACCTAAATTGCCACTCACTCTCCTTCCTTAAGGTATTCTTCCAATCACCACACCACGGGTTAATCTTGATGCCCTCTAGAATACCAAAAATTGAGTGTGCTTTAAGAAATAGGATTTATGAACATTTGAGTGATATCAAAAGCAAAAAAAAAAAACAGAATACTGCTTTATATAAGCACTCCATGGTGTGTAGTGGCTTCACGAAATTTGTATTTGGTATTCTGGAGGGGCATCAAGATTAATCCGAGGGGTGGTGACTGTTTTTTGTTTATAGGTTTTCTATAATGTATTAACTAAGAAATATAATGTATTAACTAATAAAATTTAAAAAATTATTTAAGTTCAGATTAGAAATTAAAATTGACACCAATGAAGTATAACAAATGGATTTCAACAACTGTAGCAATGAACACTTCCATAATACAATGCCAGCCCCTTCTTGTTGTTATTAAATCTGCTTTTTAATTTGGCTAGTTGGACTGTCTTTGCCCTATGTTTGTACTTTGAAGTGACAACTGGAGGTCTAAGCAGTTGAGCCTTAAACTGCATTGTCATGCTGTATAATAGCATGGCTCTTCGCATGGTGAATATTGTACTTGTGTTTTCACATGTCCTGTGTGAAAATTAACAGTAAGTAGAACTACTAGAAATAGGCGATTAAAATACAAATAGTTCAATGCTTATGATTTAAAAAATGAATTAATAGAAAGAGTTATTTATGAGGTGATAATTGCCATATGTAGCTGGTAACTTGACCTCTTTAATTACTGCTTCCCCTGCTTGACTTCTAGGGCATGAGACTGTCCATTTGGACTCAACAGCAGCAATCTGTGATTCTTCCCAGTTCACATTTTCATTGAAATGTAGAGCCAAGATCCAGAGCCTATCTAAACATTAGTGGATGAAGCTAACTTTTATTTCACAGATATAAATAAATTACAGTAATTATGTTATTAATGAAATTTACCTTGTCAGAATGCTGTCAAACATAATTTAACATCTTGGGGGACAAAAAAAGTTATTATGTGGCAGTAGGCCTCTAAAGATGATGTCTGATATGAAAGTAAGACTCCTGGTATATCACTTCGTAAGGCTATATTGTCTAAAATGCTCTCAAGTTCCTTGTATGGTTTGTCACCTGAGAAGAATATGATTAACACATTCCATTGTTGTGAGAAGTATTCATTTAGTCAGTAGCATGTGCATTTGTGTAGAGAAATGAAAGTTAGTATTTCGAACCTTACTCTGAAAAAAAATTGGTTAATAGGTTCATAGAAGGTTACTAGACTAACAGCCCTAGACCGCTTACAAGCCTAGCCATATTTATCCTGAGTTTGATGTTAACTATTTGCTAACCTTTAGAAAACCATAACCAATCATCAGTGTGGTCATATTTTGGGAATATGTCACTGTGCCCTACTTGGATGCCACACAAGTGTTTTAGCGCAGAAGGTCGCTTTTCAGTCATGTCTTGTCCATTTCATAGGTTCATAGACTAGTACTAGGGTAACTGCCCTTGTAGGCCATTTTAAGCCTAGCCAAATACCCCATGTTAGAATCAAACCCTGCACTTGTGTCTCTAAAATAAACAGCTTAACCATTATGCCAACCTCCCTCCTACTGCTTCTGGCACAAGAATACCAGTGATTGCTAATTTATTGTAACCATTCTTTCATTATACCAGTCACAGTGGCTGCCACATTCATCCATTTTTTCATTGCTGAAAAGGAAAAACATCATAATCATTACACATATACCAGACTAGCAAATAATAAACATGTATGTTGTGTGCTTGTTAGCAAAAATGGGCAGTCAATTAACATAACTATTTTCAGCAGTTATGATTTCATTACTATTGTCAGTCTAACTTTCATTGCCAGAAAATTATGCACTGAATTAACTACATTATTTTTTGAAGTAATTATGTAATCACAAATCCAATGAGTTATACTGTATGATAACCAAAGAAAGGTTAAGTAATTGCATTACCAAACTTTTGCAATGTGCCAGACATCAAACCAATGCATGGTATTTGGATGTTTCCTACACATGTATTTTTTTTTTAAAAAAACAGTGTCTA
The DNA here is from genome assembly GCF_019279795.1 of Protopterus annectens. Lineage (NCBI taxonomy): Eukaryota > Metazoa > Chordata > Ceratodontiformes > Protopteridae > Protopterus > Protopterus annectens. The sequence continues at coordinate 1,212,349,523 of NC_056726.1, forward strand.
TCTGTGGTAAAACTCTTTTATTCATTATTTACTGCTACATGTTCCTTAGAAAGGAAATTCACAGTAAACTTTAACTCCCTGCTCCATTGTATTAGAATTGTGTACCTCATTGTTCTGAAATGCATGAAATTTATAGACAGTAAGTTCTTCAACACAGTTTGAATTTTGACTTACTGTATGATTCTTAGACAAAAAATATAATTTTCACCTTACCTCCACTAATTGTATGCCAGTCATTGTATTACTTTTCAAGTCCTTCACAAGATAGGAACCATACTTTGCAGTATGCGCAGGAGAGCTAAATCTGGCATCATCACTGAAGTGTACCACTGCATGACATAACTGTAGGAGTAGGCTTCACTAATGACTATGTAATATGTGATGAACTGCTAGTATTATCACATTTGTATGCGGTAGTATGTGGAACGGGAAATGGAGGATATGTTGATGTTGGGACACATACTCCATATTATCTCTACACTGCAACCATTACAAATACACCACAAGCAAATATAAGACTTCCAGCAGCCATAGAGCTATATACAAACCTTCAATGACCATTTCTACACACCAGCAGTAAAACTGCCAATGAACCAATTAATTTATGAATGTAAACCTTGCCAGATGACAGACATGTGAAATAGGTAGACATTACAATTGCACTCAGACACCAAGAAGGTCCTCTGTCAGGGCTAACGTCACTGCATAGTTCTATAAACAGTAAAAAATGCTAAATAATTTAATCATGTATAAGCATAAAATGTCTTTTAAAAGTATAGGTAAACTTACTTAGAATTGTCAAGTACTGATGCTGATTTCTTTCTGGTTTTCTGATTTCCTGTTGTGTAATCTGGATCATTATCTGGAGCATTTTCTTCATCAGAACTTATGCTATCAGAAGGACAGTCTGTGACATTATTTGTATTACAAGTGTCTTCAGTCAAAAAAATCAGTATAGCTAGTCTGTGTGGAATTGCATTTTGTCTCTGCTACTGAAGAATAAATGTGAACTGGTACAGTATGATCAGCATATGTAAATGATGCCTGTGTTACACTACTGTGATGCCTAGCATAGTGCTCTTTGGATCATTCTGAGCACATGTAAATTTCCACACCTATTTTGGATGGCTAAAAAGTGAGATAATCAATGTTAAAAATAATTATAAAACACATTGAGTAACACAACACTGAATTTACAAAACAAAGAACATTAGCAGGCATCATTTAGTCTTGGAATAAAAATATGCAAACATGAAAAATATAAAGCATGACATTACACATTATGATTACTGAAACGATGCAATATACAAATAATTTTGCATACATGCTCAACTGTCTGGTTTATCACAGAATCATCAACTTCACGCTCCTCCCAATCCATTTCCTGGAATATTGTGATATCATCTGTAAAGGCGTGTGATATTGTATAGTCTAAGATCATGCAAAAACTACAAAAATCTAGCATTTAGCATGTCATATTGGAAAAAAAAACAGAATAGAAGGGGAAAAACATTTGAGAATTACAAAATAAAAATGAACCACCATTAACTGGGAAAACTACTCATGTACCGACTCCTTTGCTCAATGATTTCTGGAATTCATAAACTCCAGTGCCCTGGATCAACTTATCCACACCCTCACCAGGGGCAACAATATCCTAGATCTAGTCATTACCAGCATGAGTTACCGGTGTTCCACACCTGAAGTCAATGCCTCATTGGTCCGATATGACCATAAGCTAATTACCCTAGATATCCACATCCTGCCCCCCCCACCCCACCCCCACCCCCATTAAGAAAACCATGGTAAAAAATTTCTCCAAAGCCAACTTCATGCTTCTTAAGACAGAAGTGGTGAACTTCATGACACCCAGTCAGATGGACAATACAGTTACAACTACTGAATCCTACACAATTTCACTTTATAAGCACTTACACGAGTGCATCGATGGTGCTATCCCAAACAGAACCAAGACGCTATCCTCCAAAAAAAAGGAAGCCAATCTGCCGGTCTCCTGCCATAAACAAACTGTACAAGAGAAGGAAGAAACTGTTGCAAAAGAGAGTAAAACTCATGAGTGGAGGAGCTCCCTGGTCAGCCTCAGTAAGAAGCTGTGATCCCTGATAAAATCCTCCAAAGCTAGTTATGAAAACAAAATCGCCACTGATTCTAAAGACAACCACAAAGCATTCTATAGCTATGTCAAGAATCTCAATGGCAACACTCAGATCTGCTCTGAATTACAGCACAATGGCACTAAATATACAGACCCAACTGATATTGCCAACATCCTGGCAGATAGGTTCAGTGCTAACTTTACCCCCCCTCTCACCCCCTAAAGAGCCCATCTCTATACTGGAACAATACAAAGTTCCCGTAATCACGGCTACACAGGTAAAAACCACACTCACCAAAGCCAAGAACACAGCATCCATGGGACTAGACAACATCCCAGGCTGCATTCTACATGAACTACAGAACGAACTGGCACCCCACCTAAGTACCATGTTCAATCATAGCCTCACCTCAGGCTTTGTGCCTACTGAATGGTGCACAGTGATAGTTATCCCACTCCACAAGGGGGGAGCCACCATGGACCATGGGAACTACTGTCCCATTAGCCTTTCAAGCCTGGTCTGCAAGGCCATGGAACGTAGCATCATGGAACTTATAAACAAAGACATTGGTAATCTCCAAACTCTGGACCCCACCCAGTTCGGATTTGTAAAAGGTAGATCATGTCTCCCAAACCTGATAGACTTGGTTGAAGCAGTCACCAAAGCCATAGACAAGGGTAGGTGATTCACACAGCCTATCTAGATCTTGCCAAGGCTTTCAACACCATCCCCCACTCTGTAATTATAGATAAACTCACTAAACTAGGTATAAATCCCTATGTCACAAGATGGGTTGCCAACTGGCTCACTGACAGAACCCACACTGTGAAAGTAGCAGACTCTAAATCTGACTTCAGACCAGTGACAAGTGGAGTACCACGGGGTTCAGTCCTGGGTCCTCTCCTGTTTGGTATCTACTTCTCTGAAATACAGGTTAATACAGAAGGTCTTTGGCTAACGAAGTCCGCAGATGACTGCAAACTAGGAGCCATAATCGAAACTCCTAACGATGTGGACATCCTACAAAAGGGCCTCACTGAGACAGATGCCCAGTGTCAAAGCCATGGCTTCAAGCTCAATGCCAAAAAGTGCATTGTCATCCCCTTTGGTAAAAACTCTGTACCCATGAGCTAAAACATAGGCAGTAAGTATACTTAACACTGAAAGTGTGATAAGAGATCTTGGGACACAGGTGGACAGTAGTCTCTCCTTTGATAATCACATCGCCATGGTAGTCAGGGAATCCTTCTACATGGCACACCTCATCACTAAAGGTTTCTCATCCAGAAAAAAAAAGGTCATTGTTCCCCTCTACTCATCACTCATTAGACCCATTATAGAGTACAACGCCCCTTTTGGTATGTACCTCACAAGACATCTACAACAACTGGAAAGGCCACAGAAATACCTCACAAAGAGGATTACCGGCCTCAAACAAATGCCCTATGCAGACCGTCTCAAAAAAACTCCAGCTTTACTCCATCGCATATCGCCTACTCAGAGGTGATCTCTGCCTAACATACAAAGCTATGTCAAACCCAGAGCTGTTGGACATGCTCCACTTAAAGAAATCCCAATACCTCCGAGCTACATGCTCTAGGGACCTAAACCTGGTCACCACAATAAACAGAACATGCTGGAGGGATAGATTCCTGTCCCAGAGACTCCCCATACTCTGGAACAAACTACCCATCTATGTCAAACAGAGCTCCTCATTAGCACTCTTTAAGAAAAATGTTGATGATTGTATAGAAAATAGGAAATTCACCCCTGGTATCACTTCTGTGGCTCTGCTTGACAGTGGCACAGGAAAATTATTTTCTTGAGTGGCAAAAGCCAGGGTACCATTTTGGCTGGGCTTGTATAGGCCCCAGGGCAGATAGCCTAGTACCTACCTATGAACCTATGAACCTATAATTCAAAATTGCAAACATTTGTATGCTTACATTTCAGTGTTAACTTAAATTAAAACTGTCAGTAATATGAAAAGTTTCATTTCAAAATTATCTGTAACATTCTTCCAACATTGCACATCAAATTTTGATTGCATGCATCAATGCATAGAACACACTCATGGCAGACATGAGTAAGACATTTACAAATTGCAAAGAGTATCCATTCATTACTATATATGATTATGGACATGTATTAACGCACATATCTGTAGTCTTACCTGCAGAATTTCATGTTTTTGAATAGCACTTCGTTTTTTTCTTCAAAAGTGAAGGTCGGAAAGAGAATATGTTGGCATAGAATCTGATTTAAGGTGATGGTACCCTAGCTTGAAACCAATCAACTGCTTTCAGCTTGATATAATTATAAACTGCTCTTCTGTGACGTGCTCACCACAAAAAACACTGTGCTGAGAAGGCAAACAACTGGGTCTTCTCATTGCTCAAATTTGCAGTTTTCAGCACTAAGGATTTCTTGGGAAGACAGGACAACTGTCTTTATAAAGCTCTCCATTTGTGCATCCTACCAATGAACAATGTTTCATTTGCTGAACTAACACATTAATCCAAAACAAAGATTTGTAGATTCATAGACTGTTAGTAGACTAATAACCCAGGGGCCTTTCTAACCCTAGCCAAGTTTTTCTGAAAGAATAATGACGTCTTGTATCCAAACAGGCCATTGAGGTGCCAGATATTTATAAGCGACCTCTGTCCATAACTGGCATGGGTACCAAGCCCGGTGTAAATTTTCTATTCCCCATCCAGTTGTTTGGGTTGTGCTTAAATTGGGTAACAGATGAACTCAGCTGCACATGAACGGGATGCCTGTTCCATTAGAGGGGCAGTATCTAAGACACATATATGTCTCTCTGGCATGTTCTGTTTAAGTCACAGACAAAATCCAGGTCCATGGACCTTGCATTTCTGATACTGTTTGACTTAAGAATATGCAGGAGATTCATATGTGTGCAGTTTGTGGATGCCTTGTAAGCCAGGCACAGATCACTCCTCAGCAATCTATAGGAGACTGAGTAGAGGGAAAGGGCTTTAAGGGTCTTTGCATAAGGCAGGTTTGTTACACTTTGTGTTCTTTTTGCAAGGAATCAATAAGGTCACTGTTGTTGCTGCGTATGCCTCGTCAGTTACATACCGAACAGGGTATTGTTCTCTGTGATTGGTTTGATAAGGACAGAGTACAGTGGGATAATGACCTCTTTGGACCTAGACACCATGCCCTTACTTATAAGTTGCACAACACAAAAGGATTTCCTCATGACTGTGGCCACATGGTGGTCGAAGGTAAGGCTACTGTCTATGTATGTACCCAAAACCTGACCACTGGGTCAACTCTTAGGGGGTGTGTTATCAACATGGTAATTAGGTAGGATGATTGGCTTCACAAAGGGTACAATTATGCATTTCTTAGCACTGAGTTTAAGACCATGGCTTTGGCACCATTTGTTAGTCAGTGACAGGCCTTCTTGAAGAATGCTAGTGTCTGCAGGGGAGTCAATGATAACCCCAGCTTGCAATCATCTGCAGACTTAGTCAGCCTTAGACCTTCAGCATTTGCTTCCGCTTTAGAGAAATAAATGCCACAAAGGAGCGGTCTCAGTACCAAGCCCTTGAGAATTCCACTAGTGACTAGCCTCTTGGTGGAGATGGCCTCATCTATTTTGATCTACTGGGTCCTATCAGTGAGCCACTTGGCAATCCAGTGGGTAATAAAAGGATTTATACATAATTTAGTGATCTTGTCTACAATGTCTGAGTGGGGTATTCTATCAAAAGCCTTGACCAGGTTGAGGTAAGCTATGTGCATATTCTTGCCCTTGTCCATTGCTTTGGTGACTCTCTCAAAGAAGTCCATCAGATTTAATAGGCGTGATCTTACTTTATCAAAGCCAAACTGTGATGGGTCCAGCTTTTCCAGGTTATCTGTGTCCTTGTTTATCATGTTCATGATGATTTTTTTCCATGGCCTTAGATATGAGGCTGGTTAGAGTTACAGGCCTGTAGTTACCTGGATCAGTGGTTGGACCTTGTTTGTACAGGGAATAACTGACGCCACCTTCCATTCTTTGGGCAAAAAAAACTAATTGTAGGCTCCAGTTGAAACATGATTGAAGTGGACCAGAGTGGTCATGTTTTACACTATTTAGTAAGCATCCCAAGATGTTACCAGGGCCCATTGATTCAGTGTGTTTAGCTTCAAAAAGTGCATTGATGATATGTTCCTAGTAATGGGTTGGGGCATTGTGGTATGCGGTATTTCCTTTGAACTATTGGTAGGAGTTAGGAGAGAATTTTGAGCTGAACCTGTCAGCCAAAATGTTGGCAATGGCCTCCAGTTCAGTGTGGGTGATGCCATTTACAATAAGTTCTGCACATTGTTGCATACTTCGCCTTGAGGTTACAAACATAGCTGTAAAGAAATGTGTGGTTGTCCCTAGCCTGATCAGCTACTTTTTTCTTCAGATTTAACCCTCTTAGCTGCCTGTTTATATTGGGCAGAGGGGTTTTAGTATTTGGACTTTGCTCTTCCTATGCTTGGCAAAGAGTTTTTTTCTTTTGTTGTATAACTGATTGATATAGCTGTATTGTAAGCTTGTCTTATTCTTAATACTATGGGCATAGCTTTGCCTATACAACTATCAATATGGCTATACAGAGATATTGTAAGCTCAACATATGAAATGGTGTTTACTTAGTTTGGGTTGCTTGGAATTTATCCAAGGTGTAGCTCAGTAGAGAGAGGTTCGCCTTGGAATATTTTCTACATTTTTTGGTTTCAGTGTGTCTCCAGATCTATTTTTATTTATTTCAAGCAATACTGTCATATGGTCAGATTTGATGAGTGAGGGCATTACACTGAGTGGGGAACATCACTCCCCCATGTTTGCAAGTACAAGGTCAAGGATGTTTGTGTCCCTTGTAGGAGAATGGATCAAATGTACCAGGATGTTGGTATTAATGAAGTTTAGGAATCACTGGACTTGTGCATTAGAAGTGGTGTAGGGTTCCTAATTTATAGAGGAGTAGTTGATATCCCCATGAATATCATATTGGGTTGAACAGTGAGGGACTCTAAGTACATTGAGATAGGTAGTATGGGTTTCCTAGGACATAGAGGGGGGCTTATAGATTGCAAGAATATTGTACGAGACCCTGTTTATAGTGAGTTGCACATGCATGGGTTCCAGTGGGTCAAACACTTTAACTAGTCTGGATGTGAGGTTGTTTTTAATATGAGAATCCTCTACCTTTAGTTCCCTCCTGTGCAGTAGCTGCTCTAAAGGTGTGAAAGACATTGCAACCTTGCACTCAGGGTACTCTCCATGACTTTAAACCACATATCCATTACTACACAGATGTCTACATTCTTCAGGGAGAGGAAGGCTTTAAGGAAGTGGAGTTTCCTGTTAAGATTTCTAGTACTGAGCAGTACCACCTTCAGATATTTCTTCATAGGATCAGTTATGTCAGGAGGTTTATCAGTTTGGCACTGCCTAAAAAAGGCACTTTGGGGTGGAAAAGGTCTTTGCCAATATCCAAAATCCTAGAGGGCATAAGTACAACACCATTCCTGGCAAAGAAGCATGGTCTAGTAAACATGTCCTCCTAGGCCATTAAATATTGTACTCCCTTGGATTGACACCAGAAGCTAAGCCAGTTGTTAACATCAATCATTTCCTGTTGGTAACATGGCATCATCCTTGAAGAAGGTAATATGCTGCTCAGTACTAGGGTCATACCTGCCTGAGATGCATAATCATTTCATATAGTCAAGGGAGATACATCTCAGGTCATTAACACCCACGTGGACTATAACAGAATAAAAGTGGTACCTGTGGTTTAATGGCCTGAGTGCCTGTGTGACTTGATGAATCCTACCCCTGGAATGGCAGCTGACTGTGACTCTTTCCTTACACACTCTAGTGAGGGGGATGTTGGCATGCCTCACTATAGATTACTAATGACCAGGAAATTTGGCTGTACACTGGTTTGTCTTAAGGGATTAGCAGTAGAAGCACTGGACATGGTGCTACTATGTGTAGCCATGAGTGGTGTTTTAACAGAGTGTTTAAGTGATGGCTGAGGAGTCTTTTTTGATTTTGTCTGTGCAGGTCTTAGTGTTTTAGGAAGGTTACATGTAAGTGCCTCAGCATAAGTAGTTTTACATGTGGGGTCTTTACCCTGTGCAGTAGGTGTGGTGCAAGTGTCACTGACAACCTCTGAAGGATTACTTTTTGTTGTATGAGAGAGTTTTGCCTCTAGCATTAAAGTGTAATTACACTTCTCACATACTTTATTTGTTTTAATAAGAATAAGTGGGTTGTCAGTATACATAAGGCATTTGCTACAATATCTCAGAATACCTATCTCAACCAGATTTGCCACAGAGAGCCAGGAACTCTCCTTGTTAACAAGGAGAAATTAATAGTAGGCACTAAACAGCCTATAATTGCAAAGTACCTTGCTAAGGAAACAGCTCCTATACTTTACAAAGAAAAAAAAAGCCCCAAACCAGGCATGTCCAAGGGTCAGCTTCCGGTGATTTCTCCTGTCCACCTGGTGAATCTGGGCATACTGGGGCAATGCAGCAATTGCCTCATGTACACAGACAACCCTCTCCTCCTACCACCCAACACTACAACCTGTGAGAGATGCACTTACATAGCCAAAATGGAAGCAAAGCTCTCTCCACCCAAGATTGTGCTAAACAGTCAAAAGGAGAAGGTTAACACCCACACTACACCTCAAGCAACACATAGCCCTTCTAAACCCGCACCACCAACACCCACATATAGCAACACTAAATCCACATATGCAGAGGCCCTTAACTGTAACCTGCCCAAGCAACAAAGACCTCTGAAGCTGAAACGCAAACAAACACCAATCACAACCAATGTGTCACATAGTTCACAACACCAGTGTGCCACCCAGCAACAGCCCCTAAGGCAAGACAATGTACCTAACACTTTAGTCATAGGTGACTCTATAGTCCGGCACACTGATGTCCCTCTCACCAGGATGAATAAGGAGAAAATTACAGTCAGCTGCCTGTCGGGTGCCAGGATCCGCCACATAACGCATGCACTCAAGTCACTCCACAACAAGTACAAATATGACTCTGTCATTGTCCATGTTGGAGTGAATGACTTGAGACATACCTCCCTGGACTACATGAAAAGAGACATGGAAGAGCTCTTGGATCATGTGGCCCAGGCAGGTATGACCCTAGCCCTGAGTAGCATCCTTCCTTCGCCCAGAATGATACCACAATATAAGGATAAAATGATTGATTTCAACAATTGGCTAAGCTTATGGTGTCATTCAAAGGGGATCCAGTATCTGTCTGCCTGGGATGACATGATTGACAGACCACGATGCTTTGCCAGAGATGGTCTGCACCTGTCGCCCCTGGGATTCAGGTTACTGGCTAAGGCTCTTGCCACCCCTATAGTGCCTTTTTAGGCAAACTTCAAAGGACAAAACCACCACCGTAACAGATACAAGCATGCAAAATCTGAAGGTAATGCTACTCAATGCTAGAAGTCTAAACCTCAAAATGCACTCTCCCGAGGCACTCCTAAAAATGGAGAACATCGATATCTGTGCAGTAACTGAGACCTGGTTCAAGGCTCCAGAGAGCACCCCTGCAATACCAGGCTACAACTCTTACCACACTTTTCGGCCACCAAACCAGGACCAAAACACTAAAGATGGAGGAGTGTCAATATTCACCAAGGATATTCACACCACCAGGCTAGTTGGCCAACACAATGTGTCTGAAATTCCCCAAGTGCAACTAACACACTAGGTAAGACTGCAATCCAAATTGTAGCTTGCTACAGATCCCCCACCATACCCCAAGATTCTCACTACACCTTTCCAAACATACTGGAAAATATTAAGATAGAACCAAACACCCTAATACTGGGTGATTTTAACTACCCTGCCATTAACTGGGAAAACTACTCATGTCCCAACACCTTTGCGCAATGGTTCTTGGAATTCATAAATTCCAACACCCTGGATCAACTAATCCATAGTCCCACCAGGGGCTCCAATATCCTAGACCTGGTCATTACCAACATGGGAAATCAATGCTCCATACCTATGGTCAACCCCTCGTTAGTCAGGTCTGACCATAAGCTAATCACCCTTAACATCCACATCCCACCCCCAGTAAAGAAACCACCATAAAAAACTTCTCCAAAGCCAACTTCATGCTACTTAAGTCAGAAGTGACAAACTTCATGACACCCATGCAGATGGGAACTGAAAGTTCAACTGCTGAATCCTACACTAAGGCACTGTACGAGCACATCCACTCATGCATGAATCGTGCCATCCCAAAAAGAACCAAAATGCTCTCATCCAAAAAAAGGAAGCCAATCTGGAGGTCCCCTGCCATAAACAAACTTTACAACAAAAGGAAGAAACTTTTGCAGAAAAGAGGAAAATCCCAGGATGCAAAAAACTCCCTTACTAGCCTCAGTAAGAAACTGAGATGCCTCATAAAATCCTCCAAAGCTAGTTACGAAAATAAAATTGCCAAAGATTCCAAAGACAACCACAAAGCATTCTATAACTATGTCAAGAATCTAAATGGCAATGCTCAGATCTGCTCTGAGCTAAAACAGAATGGCATTAAATATACTGATCCAAAGGATATTGCCAATATCCTGGCAGATCGATTCAGTGCCAACTTCACCCCCCTCTCACCCCCTAAATGGCCCATCTCAATACCAGAAGATTGCCAAATTCCAGTAATAACAGCCACACAGGTACAAAACACACTCTCTAAAGCCAAGAATACAGCATCCATGGGACCAGATGACATCCCGGGCTGTGTACTACATGAACTACAATATGAACTGGAATCTCACCTAAGTGTCATGTTTAATCATAGCCTCACCTCAGGTTTCATGCCCACTGAGTGGCGCAGAGCTACAGTTATCCCAATCCACAAGGGGGGATCCACCTTGGATCCCGGAAACTACCGTCCCATCAGTCTGACAAGCCTTATCTGCAAGGCCATGGAGCGTATTATCATGGAACTTATAAACAAAGACATTGGCAACCTTCAAACACTGGACCCCACCCAGTTTGGGTTTGTGAAGGGCCGATCTAGTCTCCTGAACCTGATTGACTTCTTTGAATCAGTCTCCAGAGCCATGGACAAGGGTAAGGTAGTCCACACAGCCTATCTAGACCTTGCCAAGGCCTTTGACACCATCCCCCACTCTGGAATCATAGATAAACTTACTAAGTTGAGCATTAATCCCTATGTCACCCAATGGGTTGCTAAATGGCTTACTGATAGAACCCCCACTGTAAAAGTAGCAGACTCCAAATCCAGCTCTAGACAAGTGACAAGTGGAGTACCTCAGGGTTCAGTCCTGGGGCCGCTCTTGTTTGGCATCTACTTCTCTGAAGTACAGGTCAACACTAAGGGACTCTGGCTAACAAAGTTTGCAGATGACTGCAAACTGGGAGCCATTATTGAATCCCCAAATGATGTGGATACTCTACAAAAGGGCCTTACAGAAACAGATGCTTGGTGCCAGAGACATGGGCTCAAGCTCAATGCCAAGAAATGTATTGTTATCCCTTTGGGAAAAACATGTATCCATGAATTACCATATAGGTGGCAGTACACTAAACACAGAAAGTGTGATAAGAGACTTAGGGACACAGGTGGACAGTGGTCTCACCTTCGATAACCACATCGCCACAACAGTCAGGAAATCCTTCTATGTGGCACACCTCATCACGAAGGGCTTTTCATCCAGAAAAAAGGAGGTCATTGTCCCACTGTACTCATCCCTCATTAGACCCATTATAGAATACAACGCCCCACTTGGTATGTACCTTTCAAGACATCTGCAACAACTGGAAAGGCCTCAGAAATACCTCACTAAAAGAATCACAGGCCTAAAGCAGATTTTTTTATTTATTTATTTTATTTTACATTTGTTAACCGGGCTAGTCCAACTGGATGCATGTCCATTTTCAGTGGAGGCCCGAGGAGAAAAGCTCCGCTATCTACTACATGGTAACAAAAAGGTACATACAAATTACACAAAGAATTTAAACCACAACTACACAAGGCATTTAAACCACAATTTCAGGAAGTACAAAAACGGTGATAGAGAGACAAGGAAGTTACTTAAGTACAGGTATGCAAAATCTGTGACAGAAGTAATTTAATTATTTAAAAGCTAACAATAGAGTTACTAGAAAAGTATAGTTTGTAGATGAGAGAGTCCATTTCTCAAGTAGAAATGAAAAATAAATTAAAGAAATAGAGATAGGAGAAAGTGTAAAGGATGCAGGAGAAGGTAGGAGGTAAAGATCAGCTAGGATTATTGCAAGAGCAAAGCCATTGATTGGTTAGAAAGTGTTTCAGTTTAGTTTTAAATAGTGTCATGGAAGTTTGGGCTATAAGGTCTGGAGGAAGTTGATTCCAAATTTTACCAACTGAGTTGGAAAATATAGAATCACCTGCTGTGTTCTTTGATAGAGAAGTTTGAATCAGTATTTTATTGGAAGAGCGTAGGGTTTTTAGGTTGTTGTAGGGTTTTATAAGGGTGGAGAGCATTGGTATATTTTCGGGGTGGTGAAGGGCTTTATGGGCAATTGTAAGCTGATAGTATTGAATTAGGTGGGGTAACTCCAGCCACCCTAGGTTAAGGAGGTTCAGGCAGTGATGTGTTTTATATGGAGAGGCAGTGGCAAATCTGGCAATGTTGTTGTAGGCTGCTGTAAGCTTATTGATGTTATGTTTAGAAAGATTAGTATATATGGGGGAAGCATACAGTAGTGTAGAGATAAGATGTGTTCTGGCTATGGTAGTTCTTGCTTCAGGAGTTAAGAAAGATTTGATTCTATAGAGAGAACCTAATTTTCTATTAGTTGCTTTTATGATTGAGTTGATATGAAAATCAAATTTAAGTAGGTTGTCAATAGTAATACCCAAAAGTTTGGTTGTTTGGTCAGGAGAGATAAGGGTGCCATTGTTAGAAGTAAGTGTGAAGTTAATAGAGGGAGACAGGTGTGTGGGTAAAAAGAGGAGAAGTTTAGTTTTCTTAGGGTTTAAGAGGAGACAGTGATTGGAGAACCATTGCTCTACAGTGGTAAATGTTTTTTGGGTAAGGGAGTGGAGGGCAGCTTGGTTTGTGGCAGAGCAAATGATGGTGGTGTCATCGGCGTACTGAATACAAGTAGTTGGAGAGGTGGCAAGATACAGGTCGTTAATAAAGATGGAAAAGAAAAGAGGACCTAAGATGGAGCCCTGTGGGACTCCTAAAGTGGTGGGGAGAAGTTCAGAAAGATTGTTGTTCCATAAAACAGCTTGTTTCCGATTCTGAAGATAGGAGGTAAACCAGCTTAAGGCAAGATTATCGAGAGAGAGAGATTTTAAACGATGTAAGAGGAGTTGGTGATTCACCATGTCAAAGGCTTTTGACAGGTCTACAAAGAATGCTGATGAAAGAAGATTGTTATTCCGGTTTATATTAATGGAGTCAATAAAGGATAATAAGGCTGTGGTGGTGCTATGGCAAGGACGAAAGCCATGTTGGCAGTTAGCGAGGAGATTGTTAGATAGGAGGTGATTTAGTAACTGTTTTTGGATGCATTTCTCCATTATTTTTGCAATAGGAGATAGCAGTGCTATAGGGCGGTAGTTAGAGTACTCAAATGAGTCGCCCCCTTTGAAGAGAGGGATGATGTGGGAGATTTTCCAGAGTGAAGGTATAGTACTTTCTTTTATGGTTCTATTGATTAGTATAGAGATAGGGTAGGCAATAGCTTTAGCACCTAGCTGGAGATATTCAGCTGGCAATTTGTTGGCTGAGGGGGTAGAAGGTTTAGGTTTTTGAAGTAAATTTAGAATATAGGAGGTGGGTATGGGTTTAAGTTGAAATAGTGGTGGGGTGCAGCTTGGGTTACCTAGTAAAGAGGGGTTAGGGCTTTGTTGGTTGGCCAGTTTAAGTATTGTTGAAGTAAAGAAGTTATTGAATGCATTTGCTGTTTGTAAGGGAGAGTCAGGGCAGGAGCCTAGTGGATTGGGAGTTTCAACTTTGCCGGGGGATAGTAGTGTGTTAATAGATTTCCAAAATTTTTGCGGTTGGTGGTGAGAGGATTGCTGTAGCTGGGTGTAAAAGTTCTTTTTATCTTTTATGATTGCTAGCTTAGTCATGTTCCTTTTTTGTTTGAAGCTAAGGTGATCAAAAGAGTCTTTAGTGGTTCGCCATTTAGTCCAGGCTTTATTCCTACTAAGGATTAGTTGTTTAGTGTTGCTTGTAAGCCATTGAGCTGTCTTATATTTCATGCGTATTGAATGAATGGGGCATGATGATCAAGAATAGTAAGAAAGGTATTATTAAAGTGGTTAACAGCGTCATCTATTGGGAGAGTTTTTAGAGGTGACCAGTTAACTAGGCTAAGTTCTTTTTGAAACTGATGGGGGTCAAAATGTTTTTTGCTGCGAGATAAGCGAGTTAGGGGAGGTGTTGTTAAATGAGTTTTGTGCCTAATGATGTATGTGAGACAGTGGTCTCACCTTCGATAACCACATCACCACAACAGTCAGGAAATCCTTCTATGTGGCCCTATGCTGACCGCCTTAAAAAACTCCAGCTATACTCTGTCGCATATCGTCTACTCAGAGGCGATCTCTGCTTAACATACAAGGCCATGTCAAACCCAGAGCTGTTGGACATGCTACACTTAAAGAAATCCCAATCCCTCAGAGCTACACACTCCAGGGATCTAAACCTTGTCATCACAATAAACAAAACATGCTGGAGGGATAGGTTCCTGACCCAGATACTCCCCAGACTCTGGAATAGATTGCCCATACATGTCAAGCAGAGTGCCTCTTTGGACCTTTTCAAGAGGAACCTTGACGATTGGATGGGAGAAAGGAAATTCACCCCAGGGATCACGTCAGTCACCCTGCTAGACAGGGGTCCTGGAAAGTAAATAATGTGGGAAGAAATAGCCAGGGAATTGTTATGGCTAGGCTTGTATAGGCCCTAGGGCTGATAGCCTAGTACCAACCTATGAACCTATGAATTGCATATCCATATGTCTGGGATGATGCAGTTGACTGCCACGCTACTTTGCCAGAGATGGTCTGCACCTGTCTCCTCTATGCTTTCGTATATTGGCAAAGGCATTAGCCATCCATATTGTGGCTTTTTAGGCAGTGTCAAAATAACCAACATCCCAACATGACAAAATCTTCTCTAGATAAACTCAAGGTACTGCTGCTGAAAGCTAGGCTTCTAAACAAGAAACTGCACTCCTGGAAGCACTCCTCACCTTGGAAAGTGCTGATGTCTGTGCATCACTGAGACATGGTTTAAAGCCATGGAAAAAACCTTGTCCATGTAGGCTAAAATGTTATCCATATGTTCAAACCACAAACTGAGCATCAAACAAACAAATTCATAAAGGGTAAGTGCACCTTTAGACTGGTCAAATAGTATAAGTCTCTTGAGGTACTCCATGTCCAATTAACCATAGGCAAACTCCCCTAGCTCATCATCACTAGCTATAGGTCTCCACCATGAATCAGGAAAAACATAATGTGTACCTGGACTTACTGGAGTAACTTACCATGCAGCCCAACACCCTACTCATGGGTGATTTTAACTATCCTACCATTGACTGAAGAACGTACATGACCAAAAAATATGCAGGCTCAGAGGCTCTTGTACTTTGTCAGTGCTAATACTTTGGAACAGCTGGTTACCACACCCACAAATACCCTGGACATAGTACTCCCTAACATGGGGAGTATTGCACCTCATGTGATGTCCTTCTTGGTATGATCAGACCATAGATCAATTTCTTTTGAAATAATTATAAGGCCAGATACCCCATCAAGCTCAAAAACACTTAAGAATTTTCCCAAGACAAATTACCTCCTAGTAAGTGATGGCATAAGAAATAAGAGTCCAGCAAATATGGACTCCTATGCAGAGGGTACATTAACATAATGTATTACCCCTTAAGCAGTTGTATAGAATAGGCTATACTGGACCAGATTAAAACCAAGTCTTGCCGAAATAAACGAACCACCTTGGTGGACCCCTGGAATAAACAGGCTATACAACAAATGAAAGAAACTGATGTCAAAAAATAAGCAAGAACTGGCTCAGAAGATGAAGAAACCCCTCACCAGTCTAAACAAACAAATTAGAGATCTTGTCAAGTCCTCCAAAGCAAATTACAAAGCAATAGTAGCTTCCCTAGCTAAGAAAAATCACAAGGCAGTTTTAACTACATCCAAAATCGTAAGGGGAATACCCAGCTATGTGCAGAGCTGGTTGTAGATAGCATCACCCATACTCAACTGGAGGAAATTGCCAACTTGGTAGCTGACAGATTTGGATCAAACTTCACCACCAACCCCGTCCCTACAGGTCATCTCCCAAAGTATACTTGCCATCATTAGTCAATCTATTATCTCGTCATCTCTGCACTCTCTAAGACCAAAAGCCTGGCATCAATGGAGCCAGACAACATCTCAGGTTGCCTTTTAAATAACTTAAAACACAACCTAGCAGACCATGGATCCATATCAGCCACAGCCTTCAGACAGGCTATGTTCCAGCAGAATGGAGGAAAACAACAATCATCCCTCAGCACAATGATGAACAAAAACCAACCCTGGGGAATTATAGACCCATAAGCCTGACTAGTCTCATCTACAAGGCCATGGAAAGAATCATTATGGACATTATCAACAAGGATTTAGATATTCTCCATACTCTGGACTCAACCCAGTTTAGATTCATTAAGCGTAGATCATATCTGTTAAACCTGGTTGATTTCTTCAAGAAGGTCACAAGGACATGCATGATGGAAAGACAGTGCATACCACCTACATTAACCTAGCCAAGGCATTTGACACAACCCCCCACTCAGGTATTATAGAGAAACTGTCTCAATTGGGAATTAACCCCTACATCACCAGGTGGGTAGCCAATGGCTCAGAGACAAAATACATGCTATCAAAGTGGGTGAATTCACCTCTAGCAAAAGACCAGTCACCAGTGGTGTACTATAGGGTTCTGTGCTGGGCTCTTTACTGTTTGGAATTTATTTCTCAGACATCCAGGCAAACATGGGTGGCCTGTGGTTGACTACGTTTGCTGATGACTGCAAACTGGAAGCAATCATTAAGTCCCTGAATGATACTAATACACTGCAGAAAGGATTAACACAAACAGATGACTGATGCCAAAGCCATGGATTGAATAATTATTCCCTTTGGGAAAGCTAACACACCTGCTAATTAGAATGTAGACAGCATCCCCTTAAGAGTAGACCCAGTGGTATGTGATCTAGGTATTCAGGTACATAGCAATCTGAGCTTTGACCAACACTTGCCCACAGTGGTGAGGAAATCCTTCTATGTGGCACATCTCGTAAGTAAAAGCATGGCATCCAGCTCAAATTATGTTATAATTTCACTGTGCTCAGTCCTCATCAGACCAAGAATTGAGTATAATGCACACTTTTGCATGTACCTCACCAGACACCTGCAACAGCCGGAGGGACCCTAGAGGTTTCTTACCAAGAGAATACAGTGTACACAAAACAAGTCCTACATGGAAAGATTCTGTCTCCTACAGGCTACTAAGGTGTGATCTCTGTCTGGTTTGGAGGGCAGTCTCTGATCCCACTCTGATGTAAAAGCTACACATTTGTAAATCAAACTGCACAAGGGTCACTCATGCCAGGGATATTAACCTAGCTTCTGACATGAACAAATCATGCTGAACAGAAAGATACATCTCTCAGAGACTACCCATTCTCTAGAACAAGCTTCCCATTCAGGTGAAGCAGTACCCTCCTCTGCCCTCTTCAAGCTCAACCTAGATCAATGGATGGGTAACTGTAAATTCACCCTGGGGTGGCATCCATGTCCCTCGTGGACAGCGCTAGTCAGTATTAGTTACCATACCATAGGCTCATTCCTCTGTAAACTTTGTTCACCTAGCTATTGATAATTGGGAAACTCAGGTTAAATATGGCTAGGTTTGTAGAGGCTCTTGGGCCATTAGCCTAGTAACCTCTTATGAACCTATGAACTGATCTACTGGGGAAGAGCGAGGGAAATTTAAATATTGAACAGGTCAATAATACAAGGAACTTGATGAGCAACACTCAGCGATAAGCAAACTGGATGCTCTAGTATTTTTTTGTCTAGACAGTAAGGGTATTTTAAGGGAACCTTACTATGAGATATCAGCATGTATACAGAGCACTGCTAGGTGCTTCTGCACAGAGAGCAGCAGTTCTAACCTAAGACTGCAAAAAATGTCAAAAAGTGCAGATACTCAACACATAAACATTCAGTTAATGTGTGGGTGACAAGAACCAACATAAAAAACAAGTGCCGAACTGGTAGATATGGTAATTTAAGTCTTAGATTGCACATAGGTTACAAGCCACGCATTGTGCAACTGCAAGACTTAAATAGCAGAAGACATGTGATTAAAACACACATACAAACAAGGCCCCCTGGCCACTCAAAAACAGCACTCTCTTCTTTCCTTTACACAATCCCAGGACAGAAAATGATTGAGGTTCCCACTTTTCTAACTAAAGTGGAATCAAGACTGACTGTAAAAACATAAAAAATTGCAGATACTCAACACAGAAACACTGAATTAATGCAACAAAAATAAGTGCCACAAACAGTAGATATTTTAGTGCTTAAACCAGGACAAAGACACTTTTAGAAAATAAAACACAATAAGCCTTCAACAAGCAATTTCCAACTCAGAAGGATGTAAGCTACCTCCCCTGCCACAAGAGTATAGACCACAAAACTTCCTAATGTAAGATAACTAGTTTACAGACCAAGTGCTTAAATCAGAACTAAGAGGCATAGAATAACAGTTACTATGTAATTAGGCCTCTAATGAGCAGTAATAAATGTAGCAGATTAAATGCAACTGAACACTTTAAGAATGTGTGTCAAAAAAGATAAATAAAGTAGGAATACGCACAAATACTCTAAAAACAGCTAAATAAAGTACATGTTAGTAAGTAGAAAGGTAGAAAACAGAAGATAATTCAAATTTAAGAAACTAAGGGGGACCTTTCCATTTGATCTGTCAGTGTTCAATAGAATGAGCTGATGATGTAAGATGGGAGGAGTGTCCAAAGTCAGATTTATAGTAGGGGCGGACAACTCAAAAGCCACCAAAATCAAATACAGACAGAGATTAGCAATAGACAGAAAACAGCAGATCACACAGCACTACAGCCAGAGCTGGATCATGGTCAAATGGGGCCCTGGGTAGGGTAATGGATCTGGGCCCTTCCCACATACATACAGCAGCCCCCCCCCACACACACACACACACACGCACAAACATAAACACACACACACACACACACACACACACACACACACACACACACATACACACACACACACATCAGCTACTCCAGTGTCCCATTACTTGGCTATTTCTCCCCATTTACCATAAACATTGTTCAAACTTGTCAGTTTACATACTATTTTTTTCTTTACTTCTACAATGATTACAGATATTTGGCTTTAATTTAAAACTTTTATTTTAAATTTCATAGCATAAACACTGATAGACATTTGCTAAACAAAACAATGCAGACTCGCAATGAAAATGGACTTGGCATTAACAGTAAACTTCTCTTCCCTTGAAACTAACAGTTATTGAAATGGCATTGAAACCCACATTCAAAGAAAATGCATCTGGCCAGTGGAGGATTAAGTTTATCTTTGGGCTGTTTTCAAACCATAGGACCTTTGCACACATATTTAGGACCATGTATGCATACATGCATGTTTTCTGATTTTTATTAAATTATATTCCTTGTAGAACACAGCACCACTTGAGTATATTTTAAATTTGTAGTTTTGAACATTTTCCAGTAAGCAATGAAACAAAATGTATGAACCGATAATGACAAAACTGCCCATTTCAGAACATTTCAACCATAAAATGCAGCAAACCAAAAAACACTTCTGTCAATGCAATCCACCAATATCAGTCAATAATCCACCATTTCTGCAGAAGTAAAAGTCACCTGAATAATTCAACGTTGAAAAGATTTGTAACTAACAAAGAGGTTGGTGCCTGCAAACAACTTTATATTACAGTACTTCATTTACAAATTCAGTGCCTGCTGCCCTTGAAGAGTAAATTGACTGTCACATTAAAAAAAATAATAATGGTAATATTGTAGTAGGGAATGTATGGCAAACTGACAACATGTTCATAATTACTAGACATCTCATCCACAGGAGGACAAACTCAGGACTGCAGGACCTCCACCCCCCCCTTAAAGTCCAACACAGTATAAGCAATCCATCTACATGGTGTGGTACTAGAACCCACTGACTTCTGCAGCAAAAGGAAGTATGCCACCTGCTGCACTACTAACACTGTTTCAAATTCAGTAGCACAGTGATGACCATTTGTTAAATAAAATAGTTGCATATTGAAAACAGTATGAACAACAGCAAACTTCTCTTCCCCTGAAGCTCACAATTCCTCGAAAATGCACTGAAAAACTTACAGTTCCTTAAAAATGCACTGATGAAGTTGGTGTAATCATACCTCTCACCTGTCCAGATTTCAGCAGAATGTCCAGATTTTTGACTCATAATTTTGGGCTGCTCCTCTTAAAATCTGTGTTTTTTTCTTGCAAAATATAAAGGACTGAAGTCACTAAATAATGACATATATTTCAGTTTTAGGCTTCATATCCTTTAGAAAAATGCAAGCTAACACAAAACTTGTTATTTTAACAACATTCAAAGTTTATAAAAGCAATATTAAAATCTGCCCCTATTTTTGGATGTTTGTCCCCCATTATTTAAGGTTTTGTCCGGATATTTCTTATTAGGAAGACGAGATGTATGGATGGTGTACAGGACTCAGGCTCTTGTCTCCTGTAGCCAAGGTATAGGGAGCCTGGTTAAATTAACGAACCTGTCATTCTTAAATAGGGCATTTTACACACACGTGCGCGCACACACACACACACACACACACACACACACACACACACACACACACACACACACTCTCTCTGTAGTACCTGGAAAGTTATGCTGCAGATCTCCAGTGCGCAGCAGCAGACAGAATGTTCTGTTCAATCATAAGCAGTCTGCTCTAATGTGCCAGCACCTTACTGAAATATCTGGAGCGGGAATGTTAGGTTTAAATTCCATGTGTGGAATTACAAATAGTAGATGGGCATGGCACACAGGGATATAAGGGCATTCTTAATGAAGAACACCCTTAAAGTTGTGTAGTTTTTTTTTTGTTTTACTTTGTAATTAAAAGTAAATGTTGTGGCAACCCCCCCCCCCCCAGCCAGCAGGGGACACCACGCAACCAGTGGGCCATAGGGGACTGCCTTGATCACCTAGTGCTGGATCTGGCTCTGACTACAGCTAAATAAATATACCACTAAATACTTAAAGTTAATTAATGCTATTCCTTAACTCCTCCCACTAATTAGATCATTTATTACTCACTTTCTGTAAAATAATTATTTTCCAACTGACACTAGCCAATACCTCTTAAAACAACTCCAAAAAGATCAAAAAAGTAAACAAAAACAAAATGCAATATAAGATTAAATAAAAAAATGGAAAGAGCCAAACCTTAAATGCAGACAGAGATCAGCAATAGTGAAGCAGAGAACAGTCTCACAGCACTAGATGACCAAATAAACCTAATAGGTTCAATTATACTTCTTAAATCAGCATCACACGTATAATCAAATGTTTGCAAAAGCTGAAATACCTATCTATGTAAACATGTGAGTAATCATTGATAAGATAATCTCTCAACAAAATGCATATCAGTTCATCATGATATAAGTCAGTGCTTCATTCAAGGCATGGCTGGCCTTATGCATAGGTGAATTAGGCAATCACCTAGGTAACCATATAATCATGCTTGTAGGGTTGCTCCCTCTCCATTTATGTATTCATATTTTTTATAGTAATGTTCTGTACTCTAAAAAAAAAAATCATTGCCCTACAAAGGAAAAAGAAAAGTATGTCCATAGTACTCCAGCTTATTTGACATCACATAAAGTCACATCAGCTATTTTAAGCATTGTGAGGTCACGGGAATACAGACCTTGCAAAGTTTAAATGTAAGAATGAAGGCACATGAACAAGTTTCTTTTTCTTTCTTCTTTCTTTCATTCATATTTGATCATCAAGGGACACAGCTGAGGCAGGGACATGCTACCTGGTGTGGTGTTTGTGAGAGAAATATTATTTTACAATTATTCTGGCAGCTTGACCAACCAGGTATGTCAGCCAATACTTAACTTATTTTGAGTGGGCAGTTGGGGTGAGAGAGTAAATAAACATGCTGTTTATCTATGTCTGACAGCAAATACTTTATGTTCTATTTGTTTTTTAGTTTTGTCCCAATCTGTCAACAAAAGGGTGCTCAGAAGATGGCTGTCTTTTGGGGGTAGGGGATGAGGGGAAATAAATATGACAGCAGCAGCTTGATGTATCACTGTGGGCATTTATGTCTTAATTTTACCCAATGTAATGCTATAGGGGGATACACAGAAAAGGACTACCTATTTTGAGGTGGGGGGCAAGTACTATTCACAGATATGATACATATATCCACAAAGCATTTCTCTTCAGTTTTGTAGTGAAGTGGTTTGGTCAGTTTTAAGCAATACAACTTGGATACGACTTATTTCTTCCTTGTGCCCCTCAAATCCTTGGTTTAATGCAGTTTTTTTTCCTTCACGTCTGTCGGAGTGTAGTCATCCTTAGATCATGTTGAATGAAAGAATAACTGAAGGAAAAATCTCAAGAGTAAGACAAACTGTGAGAAAATAGTAGGAAAAAATAATCTGGATAATGTTAGTAAGCAAAGATGGGTTGGTGGGGGAGTGGGTCGTGGAGTATTTTCATCTATGGTGTAAGTTTACCTATGGCTGTCCCTGGTTCACTGTCACCAACAGTTGCATTCCTAGTATGCAAGACAATTACACAAATCTCTGCCTCTCTCCAACATCTAGACTCTGTATGTGTTTGTATGTAATTAAGTGTAAGTGCACAATAGTAAGAGAATGTGTGTATGTAAGTATGACTGACAGCATTCCTTTCTGACTAACTGATTATTTCCCAACCAATAACTTGAATACTTACTCTGGTCTTACTTGCTCTTCTCCCTTCCTGCCCATACAGTCACTCACATTCATACTACCTGTACACAGTCACACCCACAAACATATTAACACCCACACATATAGTCACACACCTCCAACATACACAAACACACCCACACACAGTCACACAGATGGTCACACAGTCTCTATCACACACACACACACACACACACACACACACACAGTTACACAGACAGTCACACAGTCTCTTACACACACACACACACACACACACACACACACAGTATGACACATAAAAAACACACCTCACACACAGTCACTACTGCCACCTTTACAAAAACCAAAGTGGGACATTTTTTTTTTCAAGTGTTGCAGGACAAAACATACCTACAATAGTACAAGCCAGTACAAAGACAGAAATTCACTTTTTGCCAGAATAAAACTATTTGATAGCATTTCAGTTATTATTATTATTATTATAATATTTAGGTGTTGTTTTTATAAATTTATTGTTTTATGCAACTATTAAAAGAAAATAGGAAATATTTTGTCCTAAAAATCTCAGGACATTTTTTTTTTTTTTTTTTTTGCAGGACACAACTGCCAAAGAGGACTGTCCCTCGAAAAAGTGGGATGTGGTAACCCTAAGTCACACAGATGGTCACAAAGTCTCTATCACACACACACACACACACACACACACACACACACACACACACACACACACACACACACACACACACACACACACAGTTACACAGACAGTCACACAGTCTCTTACACACACACACACACACACACACACACACACACACACACACACACACACACACACACACACACACACACAGTATAACACATAAAAAACACACCTCACACAGACATACACATGCAGACAGTTGCACGCGCGCACACACACACACACACACACACACACACACACTATGACACATAAAAAACATACCTCACACAGACATACACATGCAGACAGTTGCACACACACACACACACACACACACACACACACACACACACACACACACACACACACACACACACAGTCAAACACAATCACACACAAAAAACATACCTCACAGTCTCACACTCAGTCAGAGAGACACAAACTCACACATTCTTGCACACAGAAAATCACGCAGTCTCATACATACTGGTATACTAACAGTCACATTAACACTAACACACAATCACAATCCATCCATTACATAATAAAACAGTGGTGTCAGGCATCATACCTCACAAGGATGTAGACACAAGAGTTTCCAGTGCATAGCATTATTGTGAGCAGAGAAGGGGAATTATGTTTTTTTAAGAAATAATATCAATATATTTGTAATATAAAATCCTAACTGTGTGTAATCATACTAAATAACTGTAGTAAGTACAATAAATGATATAACAACTGATTCACATAACACAAATACATACCTAGTATGTAAATCAATTGCAGAATTCAGCTTTCAGTGAAAAGAACAGGTCATCTGCATGACTAACACTACAGCTCCTGCAATTAATAAATCCTAAATCAAAATAAAAACAAAGCTGTAATGCATACCATTACCCGTAATAACTAATGGACAATTAGCAAATGAATTGAACCATTTAGTCACAGAAATTTGAAAAAAGAAAAAAATATATATAAAGTACATGTCACACTAAATATACAATTATAACTGGGTATAACTAATTATTTCAAACATGATAAACAAATATTTTCTATTTCAAACCACTGAACTCATCAACTAAAGAAATATACTTGCTTTCCCTCTAAAAAAGCAACATATCATTTTCCATTTGAAACACACAGCACCCACACAACAAGAACATATAATTTCAATCATTTATTTTCCCTCCAAAACAAAGTACACAATAAAAAACTTGAAATGCATTAACCATAACAACTGAAAAGCATTATATATAATTCATTAACATAAAATCAAAAATATTACCAATTTCACTCAAATACAAATGGGTACTGCATACACAGGCAAAATAATATTTCCCACAAGAGCAACATAATACCTTCAGAGAAAATGATCTCAAAAAAACAAGAAAAGAAAGCATTACGTTCATTAAAAAGTTACAGGCACAATCAAAGAAGGGAATATCCAATACTATACAAAATTAAATGGTTTACCTTCATAAGGTTGGGACGCACTATTGTGCAAAAGTGCAATGGCAAGATTTGTAAATGTCGAATCATATAGTTGTGAATTCAAATGAGCGAATGCCAGTGTGCATTCGCTCATGTGAATTTGGCATTCCGAGTGCAGACCACACTACAGTGGGGATCAGGACATATACCCTTTCCTTCACTGTAGTGAGACCTCGGAGTTAGTATATTAAATTAGCAAGGGGGTGTGGAGGTGTTTGGAGACATCCGAAAATGTCGGGTGTTTTGAACATATTTGACATTTCTCGATAGCTGAATTCATTGTGTTGCACTTTCACTGTTTTCAGCAGTCAAAAGTGTAGTTTCCAACCTTGTGAGTAAGTTATTTGACTGGTCGGATATTCTATTTGTGACCTAATAGAGGTAAACCAATTAAATATGTATCACATTTAAAAAAATCCATAATTACACATTCATACATAAACAAAATATATATATATATATATATATATATATATATATATATATATATATATATATACATCACATGTTATTTTGTCTCAGAAACACTACTAAACCGTTTCAGAATATTTGAAGGAATTGCTTTCCCTACAAAACAGGATTCACAATGAAAAAGCATCAGCATTTGCCAAGATTAACATCAGCATGAAATCACATAAAATTACTCATAAGTAAACTGTCATTGTATGTACAATTAATTATCAATATAAAACACACATTGAAACTTGCCAAATAATGCAAGAGAGTAAAGATGAAGCACATCTTATTTTCCTACCAAAATCACCCACAAAAATACTTTTATTCACAAGAAAACAGAATAAAAACACTTTAAAAACTATGAAGAAATAAACATAATACAAACTATGCCAAATAAACTTCTGTCAAAAAAGACCACTCACTCACAAAAAACATACATTCTCTCGTTAACACACAGATGCTCACACACTCACACATACACAAATTGACACACACATACATATATTCACACACACACTCTGACACTTTCCTCCAAACACCACCTCAGACAAAGAGAATATGAGCAACATAAAAACATTATTTTCCTTACTGGGGAGGTAAACAAGCATACAATACTGCATTACATATTAAAAAGGTATAACTTAGAAAACCAGCATGAATTACATCATCATTAAGTAATATAAAATGTACTCACGCAGTGCCTCGCATAACATACCTCAGCACTTTCCCTCCCAAACCATGCCCCACAAAAAGTCCATGCAACATTACTTAAAATAGGTATATATTTGAAAACATTGTAAAACA
Organism: Protopterus annectens; assembly: GCF_019279795.1. Taxonomy (NCBI): domain Eukaryota; kingdom Metazoa; phylum Chordata; order Ceratodontiformes; family Protopteridae; genus Protopterus; species Protopterus annectens. Next base: position 1,212,376,234 of record NC_056726.1, read on the forward strand.
TAATACATATAATAACACTCCACTTTTTTCCCTCCAGTTCCATGTTACCAACATAGAATTAAGTCCAAAAGTAAAATACAATCAATTTAAAATGAGAAAAATAAATGTTATTACCGTTAATATATAACATCATGGCATTCTTAGTTATAAAACACAGCAACATTAAAAAGTATGTACTTTCAAAAATAACCTGCAAACCAACTCACAAATGTATATTAACAAACAACAATGCCAGTATGAAATGCATATCTTATAACACTCCAATTAATTAATAATGAATACCTTGCCATTAAACTTACTTAAATGGCAAATACAGCACAGTACAAAAATAAACCACTTGCAAATACATTTTCACTGCAAAATAACAGACACAAGAGAAAGGGATAATATGAAGAAAATAGGGATGTATTCTCGTCACGTAACAGAAAATCTGAAAAAAAAAACAGCAGCATAGCAACTGAAAAGCATGTTGTGCTATGCACAATAAAGTACTACTTTCCCACCAACATATCAAACATTTTTAATACTGTATAAACACGCACGCATACATGCATTTGCATATGCATACATGCATTTGCATATTATGTTTCACAAAATACCATACAGCTAAAATAAGAAAAAAGCAGCAATCATTGCAGGAATACCTGAAAACAAACATTACCTCATAAATCAGATAAGTACATACAGATTCATGTACATTGAAAATGCAGTGAAATTCATGAAATACATCCACCATCTGCAATGCCATGTGAAATAAAAATAAAGTACTATATTACTTTACATTTAAATTATTTTCAGCTTATAAAGCTAAACCCTAGCACCAACTGCCCATTAAATGATTCCTGGCACCAATATCAGCAGCAGTACGGAACTGGCTAGAAACTCATGAAATACTTTTGAATGGCTGCCTACTAAGCAAAGCACTGCCTAAATTAGGGCAGGGCCCATACTGATGCTGCCAGCATGCCAGACGTGATGACTTAACTGTAAGACATGAACAAGAAGCGCAGCACAACTCTGGAGTTCTTTTCCTCACGTTGGATCAGTTTCTTTAGATTTACAAAATGATACTGATAGAAAACAAAAAATAATATTAGACAAGAGCAGAAATAACAAAAAACGGAAAAGGTTTAAGTAAATTCTTTTGATATGATCTTTTTGTGGAGTTTATATGTTTCCAATGAATATAGAAAAAGAAATAATGGAATTTCTTTTTAAATTTTATTTGGGGTACAAGACTAAATCTTGTGAAAAGGGGTATAATTTATTGTAGAAAAGAAGAGGGAGGAATAAATTTGTTCTGAATAATTAAAAAAAGTTCATGAAACAGAAAACTATGGTGAGAAAATGCTGAATGCGAGACATAAGGGTGAATAAAGAGAAAAAACAGAAATGAAAAAATATATGAATAAAATAAGGTTATGGAAAATAGAGACTGGAAATGTGATATTAAGATAAAGGAATGTATAGAAATATAATGGATAATTGTTATTTAATATACCCATGGAAAGACCTAAGGAAGGACGTTTTGAAAAGCTGTACATGAAAGAAGGAAAAAAATTAAAATAATGAAGCAATTTTTTTTGTTGTGGAGGTTATTGCTGAATAGGTTATGTGCAAAAAGCAGTATGAAATATAAAGTGTTGTAAAAGAGAAAATGTGAAAAAAATGTACGTCAGGATTCAATAAACTCTGTGTAGATTCCAGACAGAGCCTACACTGAGTATATTCGTGTAAGCAATACTGCTTATCGGGGGGCATCATGCAGCCTCGTGCCATGAATATTAATGATGTGCGGTGCACAAAAGCAAGGTTTCATGGCTCACCCCAGTGTTCATGGCTGCGAAACCTGTATACTGAATGTGGATCATTCCACACAACCTTTTAGTGCCAGTAATGTGATCAAACAGTAAACTAATGGGGGGGACAAAGGGCAAGCATGCATTTTCTGAAGGATATGAAGTATAGGATAGAAATGTATGTCATTACATATTAACTGCAATCTTCAGTGATTTTACAATAAACTACACATTTTACAAGGAACAGGCCAAATATATGATACAAATATCTGGACATTCTGCAAAACTGTGGAAGTCTCCCTTTTGTGTTTTAATTTGTTTGTTTTTTTTGCCAGTGTTTGCGCATTGAGCCACTTGGCATAAACATGTTTAGCTGTGATCACCTGGTTTGTATGAAGCACAGCAGCACACAAACTGCAGGAATGGAACACTCAGGTTGTAGACAAGACTGACAGCCACATATATGAACCGGATGCATTCAATTAATAATATTGTGCAACATGCTAACACGGTAAGCAGTGTTGCTCTACGATTAACAACAAGAACCTTACAATAACTACTAAGATATGAGATATCACCTCACTAATCCCATGGCAGCAGGTCTTAAGTGTAGGTATGGAGTGCAGATTGCCCAGGGTTCTAGTATAGAGTTTGCAAATTTTGTGTTACTCTTGTGAGACTGCAGATTATAGCAATTAAGTGCAACATATGCAACTGTTGTAATAGCTGTAAGTATAGGAGAACTGTAAATATTGTACATTTCACTAGCCCATTTACAGAAGTGCCTGTATACCTAATAATCTAGAAATTGCATTGCCACTGTTGTGCATCGCTTGCTATCATGTACAGTGCCTGCCAGTGCGTGCCATTGCCTACTGTGTTTGCCCAAAGATAAGCTATGCTGAATGTTTTCAAATGTTGCAAAAGTAAAATGTGCACACTGTCAGTACGCATGAGACGTGTAATAGGTGGGAAACAGCAACATATAAAATGCATTTGGTATGAAATGGTCACTAGACATTGAGCTTGAACAATGGCAGGCATGTCTGGAGTTGCCAGACAGGGTGTTTACTTTTGGGGGCAGCGTTAGAGTGTCCCAGACTCCAAGATTTTTGATGGACTCCTAGTTAAGTTGCATGGGTCCAGGTTGCTGCATCGGGACTATTCAAGCTCAGAATAGAAATCTGAAGCCTAGAATAGTGTTGCCAGGGCCTTAATCAGTGTGACAGATATCCCCTGCACAGATGAGCAATGCAGATATCATTTTGATGACTTCCAAAAGAGGAATCAGGATACCCTCCACCTTTGGATCAGGGAGTTTTGGGCAGAGGACACTCCACAGATGTGTAAGTATCAATTTCAGTGATTATAAGAGGTAAAAGCTGAATATAGTCAAGACTGGTTTTCATAATGGTGTTCTGTTTTTTTCCACAGCAGCTGAGGATTGAGCCTCGAATGTTCGATCCCATGTCATAATTCTAGTAAGGATGTGAGAACCATGTGGTATGTATACATCAGAACAGTACTGTCTAAATATTATTTTAATAATAATAATAATTTGTATTGTAATTTCGTAGCATTAAAAGTTAAGGACTGCTTAGTTGGTATTTAATACAGTGGCATCAAATTCAGCATGCATATCCCAACTGTAAAAGAAACTATGCATGCCTTAGTCTGTAGCACAAACCAATGGTGCCATATTCTCAAATAGCAGTGAGCATGTATCTCTAAACTGTAAAAGGAAAGTATGCATGCAGTTGTCTGTAGGACAAAAGAACAGTACAGTATTTTAGCGTAATCATTGGTTGTGGGTTCAAAAATCACACTTCCCAAATATACAATACTGTTAGGTTTTCATAATTATTTGAATATAACTTCACCATACCTGTATACCAGTGGCACAAATGACTTTCTGTAAACTGTAATCAGTATAATTGGATCACTCATATGTGCAATATATGCACACATAAAGGATTGGTGACTGCAATCTGTACTATAGCATGCCTCATTATAAACTAGGTAGTCTTAAAAGTAAGGAAGAAACTTGTTAGCAGTTTGTAGTTTAAAAGTAAAGGTAACAGAATAGAGTCAAATAATTGTATCAATGCTTTGTATGTCACATATGAAGTTACTACAATCCTACCCTTTCCTCTTTTCTCTTTTTTTCCTTTTCGGTTTATTTTTTTGTTTGTTTGTTTATTTTTCCCACAGCACAGTGGGGTAGGACTGTCCCATGGGATCCACTTGCCCCCACTCCACCAGCTACAGCACCACTGTCCAGCAGGTCTGATGCAGAACCTGGTAGCACTACCCAGCCCTTCAGGTAGTTCTTACCCAGAGTATATGCTTGTGGCTCCTTCCAGGAGCAGTGGCAGAGGTGGTGAGTTTATCATCCATGAAGAACATAGGATTGTGCACCATACTGCTGGTGGATGCCTATGCCAGATGGAGTGCCTGCCTTCCATCCCAGTGCAGAGCAGCTCTAGGAGGCACAGGCATTGGGCACTGCAGCCAGCAGTGCAGTGAGGTGACAGTGATGACAGTCTACTTGGGTTAGGGCTACATTCTTACGCCTTGACATACATGAGATCAAGATTTCCCACCATCTCCCCATCCATGGTATTTGCCCATCTCACTTGTCTTTCACCGTTCCTGTCTCTTGTCTTATTTCTCTTGTCTGTCTGCAATTGCTTCCTCACCTGCCCAAATTACCTCACCCAGACATTTGTACAGCCCTTCCCCAACATTCTACTCTCACTCCCTCTCTCTCAAAAAAAAAAAATCATCCAATGCAGCTCTCCATTTTGCAGATGTGCCTTCATGACACACATGATTCTTTCCAATTCTCTATACCACAAGATTGTGTTGTGGTCACCCCTCTCTCTGGAGGTGACCCTCCAAATTCAGCACCATTTTTGCATCTATGTTCATGTTTTATTACAGAAGTGGATAGCTGTGGTTCATTCCTACAGCCTTCCTCCACATTCCTGCCCTCCTTTCACTTTGTTTTCACCCCTGCTTGCTCCCCATTTCACCACTTTCCTGTCTTCCCCATTTCTTTTCTTTAAAGAATGATTGTGAGATGTTGTGCACCATACAGAAAAAAAGGGAAGCAATGGTAAATGCCAGCAATATAAATAGCTTTATTTAAAGTAACATACATGTTTGTAAAATTATTACTCCTCCCTGTACACAAGCCCAGTACCATCTGTCTCCAACAACAATGCATTAACATTTCTGCCACAGAGTCAGTTAGCTAGCATATGCATTTAAACATTCAATAGTAAGGGACACAGTTTAGGAAAGATTTCCCTTTGTACTCCCCCATGCTTGCTCTCCATATCACTAATGTCTCATCTTCTTCATTAAGTTTCTATGAGACAGCATTGCACAATCCTGTGTAATGTTTTACAAAGTATAATTGTGCGATACTCATTTACTCTTGTACAGCAGTAGTGTGCAATTTTTCAAGATGCTTGGCATCGCTCAGCATCGATAAGCAATGCTACTACCAAAATACTTTAATATATTACCTATAACTAATTCATTTGCCCCAAAAAGGAACTTATCACTGCATTGTGCATTAATTCCTGCAGCCAGCAATTCAGTTAACTAACATGTGTATACAACAGCAGTTAAGCCTGCCATTTGCTATACATTCTCTAAATTACACCTTCTAATGAGCTTAGTCCTTAGCACTACCTGTCAATGCAGCAAAACATGTATTTTTTGGTTCAGATGGTACTTGGTTCAAATCCAGGTGTATGTAACAGTTTCAAATAATTTTATGTGTAAATACAAAATCTGAAGTGTAACAGCTGGTGTGGAGTGTCTAAAATATGGCTAGATGGTACTGGTTTCCAATCCCAGTATATAATTCTTAGAACTGGTTTTGCCATAGCCATGCATTAGTGCATGATGCACACCATCACACAATTATGCTTTAAAGAAAAGAAAAGAGAACTGCAGGAAAGTGGTGAACTGGGGAGCAAGCAGGAGGAAAACAAAGTGAAAGCAAGGCAGGAAGGTGCAGGAAGGATGTAGGAAAGAACCATGGCTATCCATTTCTTCAAGAATAAAATATGAACATATATGCACATATTTGGCTGAATTTGGACTGTCACCTCCAGAGAGAGGGGTGACAACAATACAATCTGTTGCATAGGGAATTGGATCAAATCATTTGTGTCATGAAGATGTGTGTGCGAAATGGAGAGCTATGTATGGGACATTTTATTTGTGGTGGTACAGTTGCTCATTTTCTTTCTTTTGGAGAGAGAGAGGAATGTTGGGGAAGCCCTGTAGGAATGTCTGGGTGTGGTAAGTTGGGCAAGTGAGGAAGCAATTTCATACAGACAAGACAAACAAAACAAGACACAGGGATGGTGAAGGACACATAAAGTGGGTGAACACCATGGTTAGGCTGAGGATGGGGACATTGCGAGCATATGGACATCAAGTTGGGTGATGGTGATAATTGAGTCCTCACCCACTGGACTGTCATCATTGTCACCACTGCTCCGATGGTGCAGTGTCTGACTTCTGCATCTCCTTGTGTCATTTAATACAATGATGGAGAGCTGTGCCTCTGGCATATGCATGAACCAACAGTGTGGTGCACAATCCTATGCTCCATCCCTGGTACTTTGTCATGGGTGATAAACTCACCGTTTCCACCACAGCTCCTGGAGAGAGCCACAGGCCTAGCCTTCAGGGAGTGCTGTGCAGTGGTGCTGTAGCTGGTGGAGTGTGGGCAGGTAGATTCTGTGGGATAGTTCTACCCGGCTGTGCTGTGGGGAAAAACAAAAAATAAAAAAAAGACAACAAAGGGTTGGGATGAGAGAAAAAAAGGGAAAACATTAGTAACTTCATATGTGACATACAAAGCATTGATACAAGTATTTGACTCTATTCTATTACCTTTGCTTTTAACAGTATCAATTCCTTACACACACCTTTGTTTACTGTTAAGACTACCCAGCTCCTAACAGATGTACAATACAGTACAGATTGCAGTAAGCAATCCCTGATGTGTGCATATATTGCACATATGCGTGGTCTAAAAATACTGATTACAGTTTACAGCAAGCCATTGGTAACACTTTTTTGCAGCTCTGATGTTGCATTGCAATATCAATGAAACCTTAACAGTATTGTATATTTGGGAAGTGTGGATTTTGAAGGCACAACCTATGACTACTTTGTAATAATAAACTATTGTTTTGCCCTCCAGATAAATACATGCATACTTCCTTCCCTATTAAGGTTAGGAAATGAATGCTCAGTTTTATGTATAATTATCCAATAAATGCATCGTAACTTTAATGCTAAAATAACCCTACTGTTTGGATGCATACATACCACATGAGTCTCGCATCCATGCCATATCTTTGAATTTATTACTGCTCAATATCGGAGTTGTTTGGCTTCTGCTACATACTTACAATCAACTGCATTACTAGCTGAGTTAAGTACAAACTTGCAGTGTTAAAGATTGTACAGCATTTCATTTTTCCGTCTATTTAATTGTTTCATTGAATATTGTATCTGTGTCTCTCTCTGTAGTTATTTATTTTTTGATTTAATTGTTTCATAGAATACTGTGGTCTCTCTCTCTCTCTGTCTCTGCAGTTAGTTTCCCGTCCCCCCTCCCTGTTCTTGTTTTGGTATTAATCTTGGTGGCTTTGGAATTGCCCACCCCTCCTGTAAATTTGTGTTTGAACACTCCTCCTGGGTCTATCTCATTTGCTCACTCAACCGAGTACAGTGAGATCATATTTTGACTTCAGACACTCCTACCAGTCCCATCTGTTCAGCTCTATCCCAGCTCTATTCCAGTCTAGTGTCACTAGCTCACTCTACCTAATACAGAGTGAACATTTGTGAAGGGCAAGCCACTTAGGTCCTTAATTTTGAATTATCTTCTGTTTCTCCTTTCTCCCTTTCCACTTTCCAAAAAAAAAACATTTCTAACCTTGTTTCCTGCCTTTCCTGTAACTAGTCTAGTCCAGATACAGATTTGCTGTATCCAGGACTGTTTGCAACCTTCTGAGCCCCCAAAGCTTTCTGTGTTGGTGGGAAGCCTTCTAGCTTATCAGTGGGCGTGGTAAGCACTAGGTAGCCTATCTACTACAAGAGTGGTTTCTGGCCCAGAAATTGTAGTTTATTGGCTGTTTGGCAGTTTTTCAAACTATTTTAACATACTGGTTTAAAAGCCCATGTTTGCACTTGTTTCCCATCTTTCCTGTAACTAGTCTAGTCCAGATACAGATTTGTTATATCCAGGACTGTTTGTAAGCTTCTGAACCCCCCGAGCCTTTCTGTGTTGGAGGGAAGCCTTCTAGCTTATCAGTGGGAGTGGTAAACACTAGGTAGCCTATCTACCACAAGAGTGGTTTCTGGCCCAGAAATTGTAGTTTACTGGCTGTTTGGGCAGTTTTTCCATCTCTTTCAACCTTCTGGTGTAAAAGTCCATGTTTGCACTTGTTTCCCACCTTTCCTGTAATTTGTCTAGCCCAGATACAGATTTGCTGTATCCAGGACTGCTTGTAAGCTTCTGAGCACCCCCCCCAAGCCTTTCCATGTTGGAGGGAAGTCTTCTACCTCATCAGTGGGAGTGGTAAGCACTAGGTACCCTATCTACCACAAAACTGGTTTCTGGCCCAGAAATTGCAGTTTATTGGCCGTTTGGGCAGTTTTTCCATTTCTGGTTTAAAAGCCCGAGTTTGCGCTTGTTTCCCACCTTTCCTGTAACTAGTCTAGTCCAGATACAGATTTGCTGTATCCAGGATTTTTTGTAAGCCTCTGAGCCCCCGAAGCCTTTCTGTGTTGGAGGGAAGCATTCTAGTTTATCAGTGGGAGTGATAAGCACTAGGTAGCCTCTTTACCACAAGATCTAGGTACAAATTCTTAATTTTAGCACTTGAATTTGCTTATTCATGCTCAGCACTTGTTGAGAACTTGTTGTTAGCACTAAATAAGCTAGAAATTACTACAGTACTCAACCTTCCTCTTTACCTAGAGGAAAACAGTTTTTGTACTTGCTTTCCTCACTTGCTTAGAGAAAAAGATCTCTTCTACTCACTTTCCTCACTTCTCTAGAGGAAAGTATTTTTTTTATTCAGGCATGTCCAAGGGTCAGTTCCCAGTGTTCTCTCCTGTCTATCTGATGAATCTGGACATCTTGGAGCAATGCAGCAATTGCCTCATGTACACAAACAACCCTCTCCTCCTACCACCCAACACCACAACCTGTGAGAGATACACTTATCTAGCCAAACTGGAGGTAAAGCTCTCTCCAACCAAGACTGAACTTGACAGTCAAGAGGAGAAGGTAAACACTTGCACCACACCACACTCATCACATAGTCCCACTAAACCTACATCACTAAAATCCACACATAGAAACACAGAAACATTCACAGAAGCTCTCAGTAATATTCTGCTCAAGCAACAGAGACCTCCAAAGCAGAAACACAAGCAACCTCCACCTCCCAACACAACCCAAATGACACATAGCCCACAGACTCAGTGTGCCACTCATCCACAGCCCATAAGGCAAAATAAGGTACCCAACACACTAGTCATAGGTTACTTTATAGTCAGGTGCACTGATGTCCCACTCACCAGGCTAAACAAGGAGAAGGTTACTGTCAGCTGCCTGTTGCATGCCAGGATCCGCCACATAACCTATGCACTCAGGTCACTACACAACAAATACAAATATGACTTTGTCATTGTCCATGTTGGTGTGAAAGACCTGAGACATATCTCCCTAGACTACATGAAAAGAGACATGGAAGAGCTCTCCAATCTTGTAGCCCAGGCAGGTATGACCGAAGCCCTGAGTAGCATCCTGCCCTTGCCCAGAATGATACTGCAGTACAAGGACAAAATGATTGACTTCAACAATTGGCTAAGCTTCTGGTGTCATTCTAAGGGAATCCAGTATATGTCTGCCTGGGACAACATGGTTAACAGACCATGATGCTTTGCCAGAGATGGCCTGCACCTGTCACCCCTGGGATTCCAGCTACTGGCTAAGGATCTTGCTGCTTCTATAGTGCCTTTTGTAGGCAAGGTTCAAATGACAAATTCACCACCATAACAGGAACAGGCAAGCAAAAACTGAGGGTAATGCTACTCAATGCTAGAAGTCTAAATCTCAAAATGCACTCCCTCGAGGCACTCCTTAAAAGGGAGAACATTTATATCTGTGCAGTGACTGAGACCTGGTTCAAGACTCCAGAGAGCACCCCTGCATTACCAGGCTATAACTCATACCACACTTTTCGGTCACCTAACCTGGACCGGAACACCAAAGGTGGAAGTGTGTCCATATTCATTAAGGATATCCACACCTCCAGGCTAGTTGCTCAGCATAATTTATCCGAGGATATCCAAGTGCAACTAACTCTGGGCAAAACTGCAATCCAAATTGTAGCTTGCTACAGATCCCCACCATGCCCCAGGATTCCCACTCCTCTTTTCTTGATATACTGGAAAATATTAGGTTTCAACCAAACACCCTAATAATGGGCGATTTCAACTACCCCACCATTAACTGCGAAATCTACTCATGTACCAACTCCTTTGCTCAACACTTTCTGGAATTCATAAATTCCAGTGCCTGAATCAACTTATCCACACCCCCACCAGGGGCAACAATATCCTAGAACTAGTCATTACCAACATGAGTGACCGGTGTTCCACACCTGAAGTCAACTCCTCATTGGTCATATCCGACCATAAGCTAATCACCCTAGATATCCACATCCTGCCCCCACCCCCCATTAAGGAAATCACAGTAAAAAATTTCTCCAAAGCCAACTTCACGCTTCTTAAGACAGAAATAGTGAATTTCATAACACCCATGCAGATGGACAATACAGTTTTGACTGCTGAATCCTACACAGATGCACTCTATAAGCACTTACACGAGTGCATGGATCATGCTATCCCAAAAAGAACCAAGATGCTCTCCTCCAAAAAAAAAGGAAGCCAATCTGGTTACCCCCTGCCATAAACAAACTCTACAACAGAAGAAAGAAACTGTTGCAAAAGAGAGTAAAATCCCATGAGTGGAGGAGTTCCCTGGTCAGCCTCAGTAAGAAGCTGGGATCCCTTATAAGATCCTCCAAAGCTAGTTATGAAAATAAAATCACCACTGATTCTAGGGACAGCCACAAAGCATTCTACAGCTATGTCAAGAATCTCAATGGCAACACCAAGATTTGCTCTGAGTTACAGAACAATGGCATGAAAATTACAGAACCAACTGATATTGCCAATGTCCTGACAGATAGGTTCAGTGCTAACTTTACCCCCCTCTCAGCCATTAAAGGGCCCATATCTATACAGGAAGAATGCAGAGTCCCTGTAATCACAACTACACAGGTAAAAGCTGCACTCTCTAAAGCCAAAAACACAACATCCATGGGACTGGACAACATCCCAGTCTGCATTTTACATGAACTTCAGAATGAACTGGCTCCCCACCTAAGCACCATGTTCAATCATAGTCTCACATCAGGCTTTGTGCCCACTGACTGGCACACAGCAACAGTTATCCCGCTCCACAAAGGGAGAGCCAACACTGATTCCGGGAACTATCGCCCTATTACCCCGATGAGCCTGGTCTGTAAAGCCATGGAACTTATCATCATGGAACTCATACACAAAGACACTGGTAACCTCCAAACTCTGGACCCCACCCAGTTCAGATTTGTGAAATGCAGATCATGCCTCCTGAACCTGATTGACTTCTTTGAGGCAGTCACCAAAGCTGTAGACGAGGGTAAGGTGGTTCACACTGCCTATCGTGACCTCGCTAAGGCTTTCAACACCATCCCCCATTCTGGAATTATAGCTAAACTCATAAACTAGGTATAAACCCCTACATCACAAGATGGGTTGCCAGTTGACTCACTGACAGAACCCACACTGTAAAAGTTGCAGACTCCAAATCTGACTTCAAACCAGTGACAAGTGGGAGTACCACTGGGTTCAGTCCTGGGACCTCTCCTTTTTGGTATCTACTTCTCTGAAGTACAGGCTAACACAGAAGGTCTTTGGCTAATGAAGTTTGCAGATGACTGCAAACTAGGAGTCATAGTTGAGTCTCCAAATGATGTGGACATCCTACAGAAGGGCCTCACTGAGACAGATGCCTGGTGTGTGAGCCATAGCCTCAAGCTCAATGCCAAAGAGTGCATTGTCATTCCCTTTGGTAAAAACTCTTTACCCATGAACTATTACATAGGTGGCAGTCTACTTAATGCCGAATGTATGATGAGACCTTGGGACCCAGGTGGACAGTAGTCTCTTCTTTGATAATCACATCAACTCAGTAGTCAGGAAATCCTTCTACATGGCACACCTCATCACAAAAGGGTTCTCATCTAGGAAAAAAGAGGTCATTGTCCCCCTCTACTCGACACTCATTAGACCCATTATAGAGTACAACGCCCCTTTTGGAATGTACCACACAAGACATCTGCAGCAGCTGGAAAGGCCACAGAAGTACCTCACAAAGAGGATTACTGGCCTCAAACAGATGTCTTACACTGACCGTCTCAAAAAACTCCAGCTTTACTCCATATCATATCACCTACTCCAAGGTGATCTCTGCCTAACATATAAAGCTATGTCAAACCCAGAGCTGTTGGACATGCTACACCTAAAGAAATCCCAATCCCTCTGAGCTACACACTTTAGGGACCTAAACCTTGTCACCAGAATAAACAGGACATGCTGGGGGGATAGATTACTGTCCAGGAGACGTCCCATACTCTGGAACAAGCTACCCATCTACGTCAAGCAGAGTTCCTCATTAGCACTCTTCAAGAAAAATCTTGATAAGTGGATGATAAATAGGAAATACACCCCAGGGATCACTTCTGAGGCTTTGCTCGACAGGGGCACAGGAAAATAACTTTCTTGAGTGGCGTAAGCCAGGGAACCTTGTTGTCTAGGCTTACTTAGGCCCTTGCGCCGATAGCCTAGTACCTACCTATTAACCTATGAACTTGCTGCATATTCAGCAAAGCAACATATTTCCCAACCTATCTTTACAGATGAGTATTGAACCCCAGCAGGTATGCTGTCATTTATTTAACTACATAATGCATATGTTGGAATATATTAATGAATAATGTGAAGCAAAGCCTTTTACATTACCTGTATGCATTAGTTAGAATGGCACTGATGGCATGGCCATGTTTGCTAAGCCATTTCAGAGGTATAAATGATTGACAGTACATGAAAATAGTAAGCTGCATGATACATATCTAAACTTGTTCAGGAACAGGTCCTTTGAAAGCATGTTTAGCATTTCAAATGTTTTTTTTATTAGCAAAATGGTTCATGTGCCAGTTCTTTAGTAGGTGGGGGGAGCAAAGAGAAGTTACTGTTATGTCACAAACTAGAATGGACTGTTGTTTTGGGGGGGTGCATAGCTGAGTTACTTCTGTGGCACATACAAGGATGTGTTGCCCTTGCTACACTCCTTGTTTTGCATCCTGACTGTTGTTAGTATTTCACATCTGTCATATGTGTTATATTTTTCCACTGGGTACTAATGACTGCCTACCTTAACTGTTTTATCTGGTAATAGTTACTTTGTTGTTATGTGTTAGTTATGTGTATTATCATTCTGTTGTCTTTTAGGACCAAAAATGTCATTGAGGTGCAGAAAACACAATCATAGTGGATGCGCTTTGTTAACATGATGCTTTTCTTCTTGGAAGCGGTTGTGCCAGTATGCAAGAGAGGCTGAGACGTTGTCAGCAGATCATTGTGAACAAAAATGCCAAGAGTGGCCATGGCCATATGTATGAGCAGGTGCGCCACTGGACTACTGATATGCTCACATCTGCATGGAGGCGTGCAGCTTCTGTTGCCCTAGACCAGGGAATAACTGGGGGTGGGCCTGCTGCAAAACCCCCTCTCAACCCTAATAAAGAATTCCTGGCAAATCTTCTATACCAGGACAACTCACAGCAGAGTAATCCACATAATGTGACTGATGTGGGTTCCCCTCCTTCTCAGTCCTAGGAAGAGCTTTCAGGTAGGCTTTGTTATCTGACCAGTTTGATACTGTTGTATGGTAAAACAATTGAAAAGTTATTTCTGTGTCACTTTTTTTTTGGGGGGGGGGGTGATTGAATATTAGTACAGTGATAAGTTCAGTTTTGGAGTTGTCAGCCACATTCTTTTTGAAGTAACACTTTGTGCTGATTGAGAGGAGTATACGTAGTACCCTCTGTCTTACTGTTAAATGTGATGATGTTGGCCTTACCTCTTGCTTAACTTATTTCAGGCCGTCAGGACTCCAGCAAAGTAGGCCTCCTTGCAGATGGTAAGCCAAATTAAGTCATTTCAGTACTGCAGATCAATTTGTAGAAATATAATGTGTAATTTTAGGTTTGTTGTGTGTATTTCTGTACTATTGAGCCATAGTAGTACAGGTATTAATGTATGCCTGTGTTTCTCTCTTTTTATCAAAGGTGATCATGACAGTTGGAGTGTGGGCCTTGTGCAACCTGATATTAGTGTCTCATCAGACACTGATGAGGATGGTGGCAAAACTGAAGCAGAGTCGCGTGGTACAGAGGTTGAATCTTACACAGTGGTTGACATCCAGCCACCCCCTTCTTTTTCTCCAAACACAGCCAGTAGACCTATACCTACCAGTCCACTGAGCTCACAGATATAGGACAGTTGGAGGGTGATGGAAGTGTGGCCACTGTGGCTTCAGTGGCTGATTCTGGCAGTAATCAAAGTGTTCATGAGGTGCCACTCAGGAGGGTTGGGGCCTGCTATCCCTCCTCCATCTGCTGCAGGGGTCTCTTCCTGTGTCACATAATGTATGTTTACAGCCATTATGGAGACAAAGGCACATTCAAAAAGGAGCTCCAGACAAATGCTCAGGGTTGTGTATGTGGCACAATCTGACATGCCTGACTGCCTCTACTATGTCACTGATTCCCTGGATCAGATGAATAACACATTGGAAGGAGGATTTTCTGTGATGGACTGAGGGGTGTCTGTCATGGACCAAGCAGTGTCTGTAATGGAACATCTGCTGGGAGGGAAATGGCATCCTCATGGGTTTAGGTCAGCCACAACATTTGCTGATAGCCAATGTGGCCATTCCCGATCACTCTCCCATAGTGGCAGTACTTCTGCTGGTCCATCAGTGAGTGTGATGTCCACAGCCAGACATGGAAGGTCATGGGGTTGTGGTCCTGGGCATTCTGATGAAGGGAATCTCCAGCAGACATTGGCCACACTCAGGTAGCAGCACTCCATCTGACTTTGGTCATGGAGGTGCCAGTGCAACTCCTGGCAAAGCCAGTTCTCGTGGTCTGACAACAATGACCTGCCATCTCTACCATGCATGGTTCACACCTGTCTGACATACCAAGATCTAGAGTTAGCACTGAGCTTGGCTGTGTTCGTGCAGACTCTCACACACCATTTTCAAATGGAGGACCCCTACACACACAGTTAATTCAGACTCACACACCATTTTCACATGGAGGACCCCTACACACACACACACACACACACACACACACACACACACACACACACACACACACACACACACACACACACACACACACACACACACACACACACACACACACACACACACAGCCTGCCTGTTTCCATTTCTCCCTCAAACACACTCACCGACCTTTTGTGTCAGCTGAGGCCTTTTGCCCCCAGCACCCTGTGCAAGTGATGTTAACTGTGCCATATTGCTGTTTTCTCTCTTTAGGATTCAGGGATACTAAAGCTTTGTGTCTGATGCACAGGGTACATAGCTAGATTAGTGTCTAGTATACCTGTATTTGTGTTGTTGAACTGATAATTATACCTATCAGTTATAGTTGCCTCATCAAGTGATACAGTGGATAGCATCATCATGACTGCACTTTCTAGTGTATTCTATTGCAAGAGTTGTAAAGTCAGGAACTGCAGTGTGTGTCATTACTTTATAACTTTTCTATTTAATGTTTTCCAGTACATATGTATGGTGCACATCATAAGACATGGCATCACATTCAGATCTCAGGATTGTATGACAGCACTGTAGTCAGCCTCATGAGAACAGTAATACAGTATAATGCTCTCTTTTGCATGAAACTCACCAAACACATGCAGCAGCTAGACAGACCACAGGGCTTTCTCATCAAGATAACACAGGGCCTACTAACCATGACATCATGTATGTGGGTAAATTAAAAGACATGTCACTGTCATCTGATTGGTATAACATTACATTGTTCATAGGTTCATAGGTTCATAGGAGGTTACTAGGCTAGTGGCCCTAGAGCCTTTACAAGCCTAGCCATGTTAATCTCAACTATCCTCATTTGTTCTTTTAGGGTAGTTCACAGAATGACTTTATGCACAGACCGAGTCTGTGATCAACACTGGCTACCCCTGTTCATGAGGGATATGAGTGCCACCCAAGGGACAAATTTGTGGTCTTGCATCCAATTATCTAGATTGCATTTGAATAGGGTGAGTGAGGAGTTCTGTTTTGCATGAATAGGAAGTCTATTCCAGAGATGTAGCAGTCTCTGGGAGACATATCTGTCTCTCCAACATGTTCTATTAATGTCACAAGTTAGATTGAAATCCCTAGAATGAGTCTTGTGCCATTTGACTTGTGGATGTGCAGCATTTCCATTAGGGAAAGGTTTGAAATCTCCCTATTAGGGCAGGCACAAGTCACCTCTCAGCAGCCTATAAGATACAGAATAAAGTGACAGGGGTTTCAGCCTGTCCATATAAGTCATGGTTTGGAGTCCTTGTATTTTCTTAGTGAGAAACCCCTGGGATCTCTCCAGCTGCAGGTATCTGGTGAGTGCATGCAAAAGGGTGTATTATACTCTATTTATTAGTGGTCTGTTGTGGGTCAAATACAGTGGAGTTATAACATCCCTTGACCTGAATGCTATGCCCTTGCTTATGAGGTTCGCTGGGAGAGTCTGTGCAGTCACACAGACATAGTTCAAGGCTGCAGAGAGCACCCTGGCCATGCAAGGGTACAATGCCTTCCACACATTCACACATCAAAATGATCATGAAAGAACCAAAGGTGGAGGTGTATACATCTTCATTAAAGACAAATACACCACAACACTGGTCAAAGAGTATGACTCCATAGCACTACTCCAAGTCCAACTAAATGTATGTAAACCACCCTTCCATATCATTGTTAACTACAGGGCCCCACCATGAACTATGAGTACCACTCTGCCTACTTGGACCTACTTGAGTGACTCACTATACAGCCAAACACCTTGGTCATGCATGATTTCAAATACCCTTCCATCAATTTGGAGTCATATATGTGCACAAACACACTCATCCTAAGGTTCCTGGATTTTGTTAATACACATGCTGTGTAACAGATAGTCTGCACCCCCACAAAAGGCTTGAATATCCTAGACTTAGTATTGACCATCATAGTGTTTTTCTCCACTAACCCATGTATGTTAATCTCCCCCGTCAATTCAGATCACAATTCAGTCCCTTTCATATTCATAATCATACCCTACACCCCCTCAAGAGCAAAAAGAGCAAAAAGAATAAAACATTTATCCAAAGTAAACTATAGGTTCCTAACAGATGCCATAAATAGTTGCACCCCCCTGCTACCACTATCAACAATGTCTCCTATACAGAGGTGTACACAAGTGGCCTGTATAAACACCTATATAAATGTATAGAGTCGGCTGAACGTGAATGGATCAAACAAGTTCCTCACAGAAAAAAAGCCACACTGGTGGGTATCAAGCATACATAGGTCATACAAGTGGAAGAAAGTAATGTCTAAGAACAAGAGGGACCTGACTCAACAGAGGAAGGACACCCTCCACAGCTTGAACAAGGAAATTAAGTATCTTGAAAAGTCCTCTAAAGACACATACAAACCTAATATAGCATCCCTACCTAAAGATAATCAGGATGCATTCTTTAGCTATGTCAGAAATCTAAAAGTGAAGGGCCAGCTTTGTGCTGAACTAGTAGTGGATGTTACTGTTCATACTGACCCTGAGGACATTGCCAACCTGCTACCAGTCAGTTTGTGGCAAACTTCATCTGCCCTGTCTCCACCAGACATACCCCAAAGCATACCTGTCCCCAGTCCTCTACCTAGTAACCTCCTATAAACCTAAGGTGATGTCAGCCTGGGCTCCAGGCCACTGTCTGATCCTGCCTGTGGAATGGTTGTATATGCAATAATCTGAAATAGCTGAGTACATCAGCATTATCTGTTGAGCATGCGGTGGTACTTCAGCAGTGTCTGTTGAGCATATGGTAATGACAGTGTCCCACATGCTGGTGTAAAACGATCTCTGTAATGTCAAGTAACATCTGTCTCACACAGACACACACACACACACACACACACACACACACACACACACACACACACACACACACACACACACACTTGACTGCAGTGAGAACAGAACACCTACCTTTCTAAATACACAGACTACAGAACTATATGCAAGCACCACGGCACAAGTCTGACTTTTACATGTCTGCAAGTTAACTTAGAGTGGATAATATCAGCAGGTCATGTGGGAGACAAGAGGTTGGGAGGACCACATGAAATAGATGTGTAGGCTTCTGCAAGTATGAAAAGATTAGCAAGCCATGCCACTGGTAAAGTTACTGTAGGAAAGCACAACTACTTTGCTGAGTAGAGATGCACACACACACACACACACACACACACACACACACACACACACACACACACACACACACACAGTTGACTGCAGTGAGAACAGAACCCCTACCTAAGGTACTCAGACTATAGAACTCAGTACTTTACGCAAGTGCCATGGCACAAGTCTGACATTTACATGTCTGCAGGTGAACTTAAGGTAGATGACATCAGCAGGTCATGTGGGGAACAACAGGCTGTGAGGCCTGCCTAGGCACACAGATTCATAGGTTCATATGAAGCCAGTAGCCTAACTGTAGAGTATGTCCTAGGTGTGTAGAAACCTAGCTGTGTAAAAACACAAATACCCTTATTGAGCATAGTTGGATTTTTGAGTTTAGCAGCGCAAAGTTGTCAGCACCACTGACTAGCCCCCGTCCATGACTGAGTACACAACATTATATATATTACACTTTGTAGTGTGGTTGATATATGTGTGTAAAAACTACTGAGCACCCAGGGTTGTATTGCCTGGGGGTGGACAACAAATGCATATATTGTGACTATATGACATATACTGAGAAAGTGCCCTAAAAATTATCATCTGTACAGAAAATTCACTGAATTTGGACTTCCACCTCCAGAGAGAGAGAGCTGACAACAAAGTAATCATGTTGTATAACCAATTGTGTGTCAGGTAGACATGTTTGTGACATTAAGAGCTATGTATGGGCTGATTTATCTTTTTGGGACAGGTGCCCCCCTTTTTTTTTTTTTTTTTTTGAGAGAGGAGAATGCTGGGAAGGGACATGGGTATGTCCAGGGCAGGTAACTAGGCAAGGTGAGGAAGTAATTGCTGACAGGACATACAAGAAAAGACACAAGGATGGTGAAGAACACAACAGTGGGTGAACACCATGATTGGGGTAAGGGTGTGGTCCTTGCAAATCCATGGACTGTTATCACTGTCACTTTAATGCACCAGTGGCTGCAGTGGCTGACATCTGCATCTCCTTGTGTTATTCAGTACAATGATGGAGAGCAATGTCTCCATCCAGTATAGAACTGTGCCCACAGTGGGGCACAAAATCCTATGCACCATCCCTGGCAGTTCAGCTTGGGTGATAAAATCACCCCCTCTGCCAATACTCCTGGATGGACCCACAGGCCTGTCTCCAGGGCAGAAGTACCTGAGGGGCCAGGTAGTGCAGAGGCAGCATAAGGGGTGCTTCCAGGTTGTGGCTCAGATGTCCTGGGCCTTGGTGCCATAGCCATTGGAGTGGGGGCAGATGGATCACATGGGCCAGGCCTAGCCTGCTATGCGTGGAGGAAAAAAATAAAAACAACCCAAAACAAAAAAAGAAAGAGACAATAAGGGTTGGAGTGAGACATTGCACAGGTTTTCTTATTTGCTTGTTTAGGTTGAGGAGGGTGGTCTTCCAGTTCTAGATTCTCACTTTTGTATTTGTAGACAGCAGCTTATTTTGCTTACTGTATAACCTAGTAATGACAGACATGTGTCTGTCTAATATAAAATAGCAGTGTCTGCTGTAAAAAGCTCACTGTAATGTCCAGTAACAGATCAAACATCCTTCTCCCCATTTGACTGCAGGGAGAATAGAACCTCTACCTATATAAATACACAGACTACAGAACACAGTACTTCATGCAAGCACCATGGCTCAAGTCTGACTTGCAATGTGTCAGACAGCACTTTATAGATGATGACATCAGCAGTGTCTGTTAAGGACAAGCTAGTGTACCACAAGCTGCCATAAAAAGCTCACTGTAAAGTCCAGCAACAGTTCACGCACATACACACACCATTTGACTGCAGTGAGACTAGAACCCCTACCTATTGAAGGAAACACTACAGAACACAAAAATTAATGCAAGCGCCACAACACAAGTCTTTTTTCACAGAAGTGCAGGTGAACTTATACTAGATGCCACCAACAGGCTATGTGGGAGACAAGATGTTGGGAGGCCTGCATGAAATGGATGTGTAGGCTTCTGCAAGTCTCAAAAGCCATTGGACAACTAACTGTGGGATGCACACTTCTCTTCTGTCTAGATATACACACACACCCAGTTGACTGCAGTGAGAATATAACTCCTACCTAAAGACACAGACTACAGAACACAATACTTAATGCACATGCCACAGCACAAGTTTGATTTTGACAGGGTTACTGGTGAACTTATAGTAGATGACATCAGCAGGCCATGTGGGAGACATGAGGTTGGGAGGGCTGCATGAAATGGATGTGTAGGCTTGTGCAAGTCTCAAAAACTGGCAAGCCATGCCATTGGAGAAGTAATTGTAGGATACACACTTCTCCTCTTCTGTCTAAACACACACACACACACACACACACACACACACACACAATTGATTGCAAGGAGAATAGCACCCCTATCTAAGGACACAGACTATAGAACACAGTACTTAATGAACATGCCATGGCACAAGTCTGATTTTCACAGGACCGCAGGTATACTTATAGTAAATGACATTGGCAGATCATGTGGGAGACAAGAGGTTAGGAGGTCTGCTTAGGCACATTGATTTATAGTGTCATGTGAGGCTAGTAGCCTAATAGCAGTAGGCTGTTTAGAAGCTTATCCATGTAACAACACAAGTACCCTTATTGAGCATACTTGGCCATTTGAGTTTTGCAGAGCAAGGCTGTAAGCACCAACAAGTGGACTTGCC
This sequence comes from Protopterus annectens, assembly GCF_019279795.1. Taxonomy (NCBI): domain Eukaryota; kingdom Metazoa; phylum Chordata; order Ceratodontiformes; family Protopteridae; genus Protopterus; species Protopterus annectens. The sequence goes on from NC_056726.1 coordinate 1,212,397,448, forward strand.
ATGAGCGAGCACACAACATTATATATAACACTTTGTATTGTGGTTGATATATGTTTGGAAAAAGTAATGAGACTCTAGGGTTGTAGTGCTTGTTTGAGGTGGTTTGGGGGGGGCAAATGGATGCATTGTAAATATATTTACTGGGCGGCTCAGTGGTGCAGCGGTTAATGCTGTCACCTCACAGCAAGAGGTTCTCCGGTTCGATTCTTGGCTGGGGTGCCTTCTGTGTGGAGTTTGCATGTTCTCCCTGCATTTGTGTGGGTTTCCTCTGGCTACTCCGGTTTCCTCCCACATTCTAAAGACATGCTTCTGGAGGATTTCTCCCCGGGCCTCCACTGAAAACAGGATCTGTGGAACCTAGTCGGACTTTCCCGGTCAACAAATGTTAAACAAATAAATATGACATCTAGTTATATTGCGCCCTTAGTTTTCAATGTTTCCACATTCCGCTTGTCATAATTATGTTTACAAATATACAGTTCTGTCTTACCTTTCTGTGTTTCTTAGTCATTCATCAGTTATCTAACACAAGCAGTGTGTAAGCCATTCCATCTCATTGGCATTAACATGTGAGAGGATATTAACTGGGAATAATATGATATGCAGTTGCCAACAAATGAAGTCCAGGATGGATGGCACAAACCTGGATATACTGTTCTTTTAGGGATGTCATAGCTAAGTTACTGTTATGGCAGGAACAAAGTACACTCCTCTTTTGGGGGAAACAAAGCTCAGTTACTGCTATGACACAAACAAGTCTGAAGTCTGAAACTGCAATATGTATCATCACTTTCTAACTTCTGTCTTTTAATGATTTGCCAGTACAAATGTATGGTGCTAAACAAAGGCCATGCAGGGAACATCAGTATTCTTCAGAGGTATGACTGCATGAATCTTTCATGCCTGAGGCCTACTAATTACTACTGGACAAAAATAAGCAAAATAAGTGTTTTGTGTCACATGTTAAGGTACTTTCTCTACAACTCCAGCACTATTTACTTGCTTACAGTACCAAGTTAGGAAATACAAGGATATGTCATACTGTTATTAAAGAATACACTCTAGGTTCAGGACTTACCTTGCAAATACAGCAGTTGACACACCTTTATTTCAGGACTGACTCTGATGCAAGCAGTACACAGCCAATACATGGGAGGTAAAGGTTGTATGAGTTGCCTGGCATCATGGAATTAGGTCCCTAAGTGGTGAGTGAATGTGCTATGCATTGTCTCTTAGCCAAAGCAAGGGCATACTGAGCATTCCTATGTCTGCCTACAGGGACAGCAGCTGAGGGTTCCTTCTCTGAGTCCTCCTTTGACTGTGGTTGTGGTAACCTAGGTGTTGGTGGAGGGAATGTGTATCCCTTCCCCCTGCTGATCCTTCTGCAGCTGTTTCCATAGGATCAAATTGTGGAGCATAGCATATACTGTGAATATCTGTGTACATGTGGTGGATTATACTGCAGGGCTCCACCACATATATCTAGGCTCTGGAACCATGACTTCAGAAGCCCAAACACACTGTCTATAATGTTTCTAGTTTGGGTGTGTGCCTCATTATGGCATTCTTCCGTGGTTAGTCTGCACTTCTGATGGATGTCATCAGTCATGGTACCAGAGCATAGCCAGCATCTCCCAGTAAATGGCCCTGTGGGATGTCCCCCCTAGCAAACATCTGGCACACCTGTGATGTGTGCCAGATATGGGAGTCATGATAACTGCCAGGGTTGTCAGCACACACCCTCAAGATAATTCCCTGGGCATTACACACGACTTGGCAGTTGATGGAGTGGTATCCTTTGTAGTTGATGTAGATTCAACCCTGCTCACCAGGTAGTACCTTGATGTTTAAATTAGTGCAAGCTATGGCACCCAGTACTTCAGGGTAGTGAGCTACATGGTAAAACAGTTCCATATTGCTGTCCCTCTCATCAGAACTATGGGGGGAAAAAAGTGATCCTATTGAATTGTCGACTGCTTAGGTTGTTGAATGCTTAATCATCGACACTTAAGCGTCGAATGCTTACAATAGCAAATGGCCACATCATCGAATTAATTCCTCGGGAAAGAATTTGCATGGCCGTTATTGTGGATTTGCCCTTTCCCCAATGTAGAGCTATCTAGGAGTTGGCATATTTAGTTAGGGGGGGTGTGGGAGGCACAGCCCCCCACTATGTTTGGGTGTGTTTGTTTATTTTGTTTACGGACTGCCACCCAAATTCTTTCCAGAGGAAAGAATTCAGTGATGTGGCTGTTCGTTATTATTAGCTTTCGATACTTAGGTGTCGATGTTTTAGGATTCGACAACCTGAGCTGTTGATGTTATGATATAGACACAGGAAAAATATGTCCTCACTAGCATGTATGAGCATAGCATCCAGAAATTGATGGAGGATCCTGGAGGCTGATGACTGTGACACACCCATCATGTCCCCAGTTTGTCTTTGAAAAGTACCAGTAGCTAATATTCTAAGGGCTACACATACCTTAGTTTCCACTGGGATGGGTTCTCTGGCTCTGAGTTGCAGGTGGCAGAGCTCACCGAGTTTTTATAATGCGTCCCTGTCCATCCTGTAGCACTCTACAAACCCCAGGTCATGTAGTGTCTGATAAGTTACCCTGTGCCTGAACACTCTTCTCCTTCTCAGCCTAGGCCTATTGTCAGCAACACCAGCAACATTGGATTCAGCCTTTAGCACATAGAGATGCAGAATAGCTGCAGCTGCCCTTAACATTATCTCAGTTAAACTTTCCAAGTGTCTACTCCAATGGTCTTGAAGGACTGAGGGAAAAAAAACAGAATGGAGGCTACATGGATGCTTTATACATTATTGAATAGCTCCACCATGTTGGATTGGTTGGTTAACATGCAATTCACCTGCTCATGCTATAATTAGCATCTGTTAAACGCACCTGTTGCTTGCTCATTAGTGCACTATGTGCAACTCCATGCATCTCTGTGCACCTTTGCATAAATAAGATAAGCATAGGAAACACTGATATTTGTCTCCTCAGGTTCTCATGATATCATGGAAACATGCACCATAAAAAGTGAAGAAAAGGTTGCATACCCTGTAGTCAAACCCAGGACCATCTATATTCCAGCCCTAATACATACATGTTCTGCCACAGAAATACTCATCTATTCCTCTGTTTTTTGCAGTTGCTCTAAACTCCGTATCACACAAACAATGGCAAAGAAAAAAATAATTAAACCGGGCACTGGCCACACATTTTAACAACAAAATAATGAGGATGACACCAAATTTGGGAACTGTGCACTGCTTACATGCATTTTCATCCTTTACAGCCCTACATGTTCACCTCTGCAAGTGTAACCTAATCTCTCAGCTGGTCAAATGCTGTTCTCTTACTGTCTCTAAACTCTGGAATGCCCTCCCACCTTCAATCAGAACAATCAGTAATCCTGTTCTCTTTAAGTTGCCCCTCAGAAAACATCTTTCTTTTGTCTGGCACTGTACATGTGCCAAAATAAAACCACCTTAAAAACCTGTCTCCTCCACTATAATCCTTACATTATTCCATCTTATTTCTTGTATAACTTTTCCATCCTCTCATACCATAACTAACTGTATGAGCTCTCACTCTGCCTTGCTAAATCTTAGATGCTCATGTCTACAAATCAGCAACAATTAATAAAAACTGCTACTCTAACAACTCCGTCACCAATGTTAATCATTTTATATGATGTAGAAGTGTATATTTATGTAAATAATTTGTACTGTTGAGCTTATACTATTTCCATGCATTGTGACTGTATATACTCTGTATTTTGTGACATTGTATATGTGGAGCTTTTCTCCCCGGGCCTCCACTGAAAATGGACTCACCTAGGCCCACTGCACCTTCCCAGTAAGCAAATGCAATAAATAAATAAATAAATAAATAAATACACCTTAACACACCCTCTGATGTCAGCATTCACTGTTGCCATGCATTCAACATGAACACTGTGGAAGTGCCTACCCAAACTGAACATCCCTAAATGGTTACTCTTTTTGAGCTTCAACAATTCTAATGAGTTTTGACCTTAATTGTTAACAGCCTGGAATCTGCATGGTTAGTAACTATGTAGGTAGGGAAAATGCATGGGAGCCTAGTGTTGTAAACACAAGGGAGGGTATTACTTTGCCGATATACTGCACAAAGGAATACATGTTTTAATAAAATAGGACTGTAATCCATCATTTACATAATGCATATGCTTACATTACAGTATAAAAGTCTGTTTCATAACATTTAAACATTTTAGCAGCCTACATTACTACGAGTATATTCTTCTTTTGGGGGTGTGGGATCAAAGTTGCATCTATGCCATGGCACTTATAAAGATATTTTTATATTTGTCATTCTGATTTTCTAGGATCCACAATGTGTAATTAGGGAATAATGTGTGATGTTACATGTTAAGGTCAGTTCTGTACAAATGTATGAGCTTTTACTTGCTCTTGTTTTCATGTAGACTCCTTTCTGTGGCTGTATTCTGAAAGTTTTTGGAATACATGGCCAACACGAATACGGATTCTACATGGTTGCTTTAGAGGTTGTTGAATTGCTCCACTGTGTTGGTTTGCTTCATTAGCATAAAAGTCAGCTACTTATGCTGTAATTTGCATGCCATGAAAGTTTCTGTGTTTGCACATGAGTGCGTGCCGCAACTCAGAGTTTACTGAAACTAAAACTTTTCGTGGCTGTGTGCACATCACACTGAAATGTGCACACAGTCAAAATTATCATGTAAGCTTTACTGAATCCTCCCATTAATGTAAAAGAAACTACAGAACATTTTTCATGAACCGAATAAACAAAGTTTTAGGGAAAATGTTAAAAAATACAAGTGAAATAGAAAAAATAAACTTAGAAATGGTAGTATATTAAAAGTTCAGAAGGAACATCCTGGCAGATAGATTCAGTGCAAACTCCACCTCCCTCTCACCTTCAAAAGGGCCCACAACAATACCGGAAAAGTGTAGTGTCCCGGAAATCACAGAAGCACAGGTGAAAACAGCCCTTTCAAAAGCAAAAAACACAGCATCAATGGGGCCAGATGGTGTCCCAGGTTGCGTCTTGCACGAACTACAGAACAAACTAACCCCCCACCTTAACATACTGTTCAACCTCAGCCTCTCCACAGGCTATGTGCCCATAGAATGGTGCACAGCAATGGTTATTCCGCTCCACAAAGGAGGGGCCACAACTGACCCTGGTAACTATCACCCCATAAGCCTGACTAGCATGGTCTGCAAGGCTATGGAGCGCATCATCATGGAGCTCATTAACGAAGACATTGGGAACCTTCAAACACATGACCCGACCCAGTTTGGCTTTGTTAAGGGCAGATCATGCCTACTAAACCTGGTTGACTTCTTTGAGACAGTCACCAAGACCATAGACGAGAGAAAGGTGGTTTGCACAGTCTACCTTGATCTTGCCAAGATGTTCAACACCATTCCTCACTCGAGTATTATAGAAAAACTCACCAGCCTGAACAAAAATCCCTACGTCACAAGATGGGTTGCCAACTGGCTTACAGACAGAACTCACACGGTAAGAATAGCAGGCTTCAGGTCTGACTCTAAACCACTCACAAGTGGTATCCCGCAAGGCTCAGTTCTGGGATCCCTACTGTTCAGCATATATTTCTCAGAAGTACAGGCAAACACAGTAGGACTATCGCTAACCAAGTTCACCGAAGACCTCAAACTGGGAGCCATAACTGACTCTCCGGCTGACACAGACATCCTTCAAAAAGGCCTTACTGAGACAGACACCTGGTGTCAAAGTCATGGCCTCAAGCTAAATGCCAAAAAATGCATCGTCATCCTGTTTGGGAAAAACAAAACACCCATGAATTACCACATAGGCTGCAGCCCCCTTAATACAGAAGAGGTAATAAGAGATCTGGGGACCCAGGTAGATAGTAATCTCTCCTTTAACAATCATATTGCCAAAATAGTTAGGAAATCCTTCCATGTGGCCCATCTAATTGCTAAGGAGTTTGCATCTAGAAATAAAGAGGTTACAGTGCCCATCTACTCATCACTCATCAGACCTATCATAGAGTACAATGCCCCATTTGGGATGTACCTCACAAGACACTTCCAACAGCTGGAAAGACCACAAAAGCACCTCACCAAGAGGATTACTGGCCTCAAACATATGTCCTATGCAGCCCGACTGAAAAAACTCCGGCTGTACTCAGTGGCATATCACTTACTCAGAGGTGATCTCTGCCTGACTTACGAAGCCATGTCCAACTCAGAATTGATGGACATGCTCCACCTAAATAAATCCAAGTCACTGTGAGCCACATGCTCTAGTGAGCTAAACCTCACCACAACAATAAATAGAACATGCTGGAGGGATAGATTCCTGTCAGAGAGACTCCCCATGCTTTGGAACAAAATCCCTAACTACATTAGGCAGAGCCCCTCATTAACACTCTTCAAGAGAAGCCTTGACGAGTGGATGGGTAACAGAAAATACACCGCTGGGATCACTTCATTGGCTCTGCTTGACAGAGGCTCAGTTAATTAATCAATGGGGCGGTGAAAGCCGACACACTCTGGCTAGGCTTATAAATGCCCTCGGGCAGGTAGCCTAGTACCTACCTATGAACCTATGAACCTATGAGAAGTAAAATTGAAACATGGGGTAAAATTTTGTTTATTGTTGTATGGATGTTATGGAAAAGGAGGGGATTATTATATCTCAAAAATACAGAGGATGAAGATGCATTGAAGGAAGCAAAGGGATTGTTATGAAAAAAGGGATGGGGTAAAAAAAATATATATATATATATATATATATATATATATATATATATATATATATATATATATATATGTGTGTATATATATATATATATATATATATATATATATATATATATATATGTATGTATATATATATATATGTATATATATATATATATATATATATGTATATATATATTTATATATATATATATATATATATATATATATATGGGTCCCCTACATAAGACCGACAGCTCATAACACCGACACTCACATTGCTGACACCAAAAGCCCGACATACGAAATACCATCAATGGGGAAGCGGTAAGTCTCCATAGTGCGGAATAGAAATATTTCCATTCCTGCACTGTAGTGCAATCTCGGAGTTGGTTTATTAAAGTTACAGGGGGCGGAGCCCCCCTGCTAGCAGAAAAAAGAAATTTTATTTTCCTTTTTTCTGCAGAAACGCTGTTGTCAGTATTTTGTGTGTCGGGCTTTTGGTGTCGGCGATGTGGGTGTCGATGTTGTGAGCTGTCGGTCTTCTGTAGGGGATCCATATATATATATCTATATATATATATATCTATCTATATATATATATATATATATATATATATGTATACATATAGGTCTACTACAGATGATCGAAATTTTAAAAGTTAAAATTTTTCAAACTTCGAATTTCATATGGCTGAGACCATATGATCAAAGTTTTAAATCTTCGAACACTTAAAAGAAGAAAAAAAAAATTCCCCGGTGTTTCTGGAGGGGGGCAAGGACCCCTGCACCCCCTACAACCCCTGATATTTAAATATATCAACTCTGAGATTGTAGTACAGTGAGGAAAAGGGAGCATTTTCCATTCTGCGCTGTATGGAGATCTCCATTCAGAACATTCAGAGTTTTAAAACTTCAATCAGTGCATGTGTTCCTGTGTTTTTTCCTCCGGGTCCTCGGTTTCCTCCCACATTTCAAAGACATGCATCTGGAGCATTTCCTCCCCCCACTGAAAACAGGCTCTATGGAACCTAGTCGGACATTCCCGGTAAACAAATGTTAAATAAATAAATAAATAAATAAAAATGTGGTCTTGGCCATCTGAAATTTGAAGTTTCAAAACTTCGATCATCTGAAGGGGACCCATATATATATATATATATATATATATATATATATATATATATATATAGATATATATAGATATATATGTATATATATAGATATATATATATATATAAATAGATACAGATATAGGCAGATATACTTATATATATATATATATATATATATATATATATATATATATATATATATACACATATATATATATATATATATATATATATATATATATATATATATATATATATATAATAGTTATTTATTTATCTATTGAGATTTGGTGACCAGGAAAGTCCAACTGGGTCCAGAACTCATTTTCAATGAAGGCCTGGGGGAAAAAACCTCCAATAGTACAAGTGTAGTCATTCAGAGATTATACAGTTCTAAAATTATAAAATACATTAACATACATTTTCAGAATGGATTACAGACAAATATGTTATACAGAATTGCTAAAAACAAACTTATTAGGTCTAATGTGGTTTACATGTAATTAATTACAGCTTGTGGTAAATTATAATAGTATTTGTCAGAAAAATCAGTTTAGTTTTGTCTTGAAATGTAAGCAGAGAAGTTGTTGAAAAGTTGTTGATAAGATATTAGGGAGAGCAAAAGATTCTGCCATATAGAGGAGAGAAATATAATGAGGGCTGTGTAAGAAGAATGAGGTGTGATGAAGTTTAGGAAGAAGCCTTGAAAGTAGTTTTGGAAAGATAGCCAATCGAATAGTTGCCAGATGATAGATTAAGGACAAATGTAAAGAGAGGAGGGGGGAGGGGATATGGGAGATAGATTAAGTATCATAGTCTTTGCGTAGGAGCATGGACAGATGTGGGAGTTGGGGTAGTGGTCTTTTACTGTAAGTTGGTAGGTCTTAAAGGATTCAATAGCAGTAATATCTAGAGGTAGGACATTTGTAATATCTGGAGGTAGGACATTCCAAAGTTTTGCTATGGCATAGGAGTAGAGGCTGTGCCCAGCTCTTTTAGTAGGTCTATGTACATTTAGCAGTAGTTTGTTAGTAGAGCTGAGATTTCTGTGTGGGGTGTAAGGCTGTAAGATAGGTATTAAGGAGAGGCAGCTATTGGGTTTGTAAATTATTTTGTGAGTTACAGATAGTTGCACAAAATTCAGGTAGTGGGGGAATTCTAGCCAGTTTAGTTTGCTAAGGCCATAGCAATGGTGTATGCAATTGGGTACACCAGTTGCAAGTTTGGCAGTTTTGTGGTAGCATGATTGGAGCTTGTTCTTTAGGGATGTATGGAGGTTAATGAGTATAGGGGGCTCATAAAAGAGGCAAGGGAGTATTTGCAAGTGATGTTATAGTTGAGGCATCCATGAACTGTTTGTCTGCATAGTTTACAGAGTTTTATGCGTGTGTTTTTTTTCAGATATTTCTAACATATTTCTTTATTTATAACTTCAGAATCATTTTTATTCCTCTTTATTGCCTTGTTGTACTTATGAGGAGTATTGCTTTCTTTCAAAATGTTTGTATTCATTTTATAACACAATAACATAACAGTATAGTAACAAGAAAAACAAACTATATACAATGTCCATAACAATTAAAAAAGCAATATACATAGGAGAACAGTTAATATTTCTTTAAAAGATTAGACAATTTTGTCCAAGCAATTAATGATGAGTTATGTTGTTAGTCCTTGCTTTTATAGTAGCAATCTCCTTCTTACAAATGCATTTCCCAAGATGAATAAAATCAACTTTTAAGACAGGAGTAGATTGGGATTTCCAATTTTAGTGACAGTTTTCCTTGCTATAGAGAGAATAGATCATAGTAAAAATGTTTGTTTTTTTTAGGAATGTCTTCAGGAACAGGATCACTGAAAGGATAAGGGAGTCAGAAATTATACAGTTGTCATTCCATAGAGCTTTAAAAGATATCTAAATTCTAACCAAAATGGGGAAATTATTTTGCAGTTAACAACCATATGCATCCAGTCAGCATCAGGGTGTCCACATTTCTAGCATTTCATTGCATCTTTCTTGTACATTATTGCTAGTCTATGTGGGGTGAAAAAACATCTATGTAAAAATGTCCATGTGTATACACATCAGAACAGGGAAGATGTAGATTCCTTCCCCTAGTGTCAACTAAAAGTTTTTTTTCTGAGAATACTTGTTTATTAACTTCACTTGAATAATTCCAAATAGAAACATCTGCTTTGCTAAAATCATTTCTGAAAATGTTATAAATAATAGATATGCATAAAATATTCTTATTGAGCTATTAATAATTGTTGAGATAAAATCCAAGATTTTTAAGTTGTTCTTATTGTATGCCTCTAATGAGGGTACAAGCTTAGTATGTATAAAATCCTTACAAGTTTAGATGGCCAGCCAATTGCAATTTTCCAAACTATATCTGCTGATCAAATAGTCTGCAGAACTTATTTTCTTAGCTGACAGAAATTGATTCCAATATAATAGGTCACCCTTCTTAAATTCTAACATTTTCTGAGTATCAGAAACAATATCAAACAATATCAAACATTCATTTTTATAGGCAATAGGAAACATAATTATTAATAAATTCTTAATTGATTAGAAAACATACGCTTTTTAAACAACAGCAATATTTGGTCTGTAAGAGGTATAAGAACAAGTTTTGACCTTTCACTTTGAATGTATATTTTTAAAATCCATATAAAGATGTTTGTATGTATTTGAGTATATGGTTCAAGCAATGTCCTATTACTATTAAGAAGTAAGGTTTCATGTGCTGATTTCCAATATGATCTATAAGAAGTATTATTCCAAAGCAACACTATATTAATAAATGCAGAGTTTAAATAAAAATCAATATTTGGAAACCCTATACCTCCTTCATCCCAGCTTGTGGTGTGCCAGAGAAGAGAAATTCTTGTTTTTTTTTTGGAGGGAATACCAAAGGAAGTTGAGTAATAAGTCATTAATTTTCTGTTTAATTTTGGCAGGTGGGGAAATTATTAAAGCATGGCCAATTAATAAGATTTTAGGCAATGGTATCATTTTGATTAAAGTTAGTCTGTTCTCAAATGTGAAGAAGAGTCTATTGCAACTGTCAATTAGACTTGCAATTAAGGTTATAAGTTGTTGGTAATTAAATGTGAATGACTTTTTATAATTATATTCAATAATGATATCTAGATATATAATATGTATGCCCTCCCAGTTTATGTCTCTTTTTGATCTAAGTTTTGTAGTAACATTTTTATTCACTAGAAGTGCCTGAGTTTTGTCGTGATTGAATTTTAGACTAGAGATGTTTTCAGAGAAGTCTAGATTGTATAATATGTTATCTATTGAATTTTCAATATCATTAGACGTTATTAGTAGGTCATCAGAAAACAGTTTTATCTTGGGGCATAACTTGTCTGACACCTTATATCCTTTAACACTGTCATTATTTCTATCACAATTTGCAAGAGGCTCAATAGCCAGGGCAAAGAGTAATGGGGAGAGGGGCCGTCCTGTTTAGTACCTTTTAATATTTCGAATGGGCTAGATAGATAAGATCCAATCTTTACATAGGCTAGGGACCTTTCATATAGTTTTTTAATTAATCCTATAAAGTTTTGGGAGAAATTGTATTTTTGCAGAGCCTTAAACACATATGGCCAACTTAGGGAGTCAAAAGCTTTATCTATATCAAGGCTTAAAATAGAAAGCTCACTTTTTGATGTTCACTAAGTCTATTAAGGAAAGTAATCTCATTACATTATCTTGTACCTTTCTGTTTTTGATAAACCTGGTTTGGTCCTTATGAATTAATACTGAAAGAATATTATTTAATCTGTCTGCTTAGACATGAATATCTTGTAATCAATGTTAAGCAAAGAAATTCGTCTGCATGATGTGCAAAGGTTGGGTTCTTTATTTGGTTTTAAGATGGGAGAGATAATAGAATATTTCCATGAGGGAGGTATATTTGCTGTAGTTTCTTGGAAAGCATTGAGTAAGATTTTCAAGATGTTATCAGGTTAGAGTTTGTAAAATTAGATCATCCAGCCCCGGTGCCTTTTTTGTCTTAAGATTTTTTATTTGTTCCTTTAATTCTTTAAAGGAAAAGGGTTTATCTATATTATTAATATTGTGTTTGGATGGGTTCTTTTGAATATTATTATAAAGAAAGTTGTCTGTGCTTTTGTTATCACTTGTAGATGAGTTATTATTATTAATATTCTCTTAAGGGTTTTTAAAACATAATATATATTTTAGATCTGTAACTCTGATAGTCTGATTATTTCCAGTGTATATTATTTCTTTTATATGACTTTTTTAATTTAAATGTTTAGATCTAATTGCAATCCTGTGCGTTCTGTTGAGATTAATTGAGTAGGATTGTAATCTGATTTTTTTCTAGATTTATTGATATTTTATAGGTTCACAGGTTGATACTAGGCTGTCAGCCCTAGGGCCTATACAAGTCTAGCCATAACAATTCCCTGGCTATTTCTTCCCAGAATATTTACTTCCCTGATCCCCTGTCAAGCAGGGCAACCGACATGATCCCCGGGGTGAATCTCCTATCTCCCATCCAATCGTCAAGTTTCCTTTTGAAGAAGGCCAAAGAGGTGCTCAGTTTGACATGTATGGGCTGTCTATTCCAGAGTATGGGGAGTCTCTGGGTCAAGAACCTATCCCTCCAGCATGTTTTGTTCATTGGGATGACCAGGTTTAGATCCCTGGAGTGTGTGGTTTTGAGAGATTGGGATTTCATTAAGTGTAGCATGTCCAACAGCTCTGGGTTTGACATGGTCTTGTATGTTAAGCAGAGATCACCTCTGAGTAGGTGATATGTGACAGAGTAGAGCTGGAGTTTTTTTAGACAGTCAGCATAGAGCATCTGCTTTAGGCTTGTGATTCTTTTAATGAGGTATTTCTGTGGCCTTTCCAGTTGTTGCAGATTTCTTGTGAGGTACATACCAAACAGGGCATTGTACTCTATAATGGGTCTAATGAGGGATGAGTACAGTGGGACAATGACCTCCTTTTTTCTGGATGAAAATCCCTTAGTGATGAGGTGTGCCACATAGAAGGATTTCCTGACTAGTTGTGGTGATGTGGTTATTGAAGGTGAGACCACTGTCCACCTGTGTCCCTAAGTCTCTTATCACACTTGTGGTGTTTACTGTACTGTCACTCATGTGGTAATTCATGGGTACATGTTTTTTCCCAAAGGGGATATCTATACGTTTCTTGGCATTGAGCTTGAACCCATGGCTCTGGCACCAAGCATCTGTTTCTGTAAGGCTCTTTTGTAGAATATCCACATCATTTGGGGATTCAGTAATGGCTCCCAGTTTGTAGTCATCTGCAAACTTTGTTAGCCAGAGTCCCTTAGTGCTGGCCTGTACTTCAGAGATGTAGATGCCAAACAAGAGAGGTCCCAGGACTGAACCCTGAGGTACTCTACTTGTCACTTGTCTGGAGCTGGATTTTGAGTCAGCTACTTTTACAGTGTGGATTCTGTCCGTAAGCCAGTTGGCAACCCAACGAGTGATGTAGTGATTAAAAGGGATACAAGTTTCTGTGTTTGCCCATACCTTACTTGGATAGAAGGAAGTTTCTCTGTTCATCTGTGAGAGAGGGGAGCTTTGAGTAGCCTATCTGTCCCTGGAGGAGTGGTTTCAGCCCAGAAATTAGTAGTTTATTGGTCATTTTGAGATAATTTCTATCTCTTTCATTTCCCTACTATAAAACCCGCACTTGCGAGGTTTTTCATAGATTCATAGATTCATACTAGGCTAACTGCCCTTGTGAGCCATTTTAAGCCTAGCCAATTATTCCTTGTGAGACTCAAGCCTGGTACCTTTTGTTTGCAAGGCAAACACTTTAACCATTAGGCCACCCTCCCAACCCACTTGTATACAGCTCAGTAAGATCCTGTCTGGTACCCTGCAGAGTTCTACAGCAGCAGAGAGACAAAAGAAAGATTTTGGTGGGATTAAGTATCATTTGTCTGCATTTTCTTGCTGCCTTTAGCTAATTCTGCCTAAAATACCAATTTTAGCATTTCTGTGATTTAAAAAGCTTGTTTCAGCTACATATTGTACTTATTTTAATGCCTGCACTTTTACAAAGTTATTTTTGTGTTTAAATTACCTGTTTACTGTTGTAGGCTACACACTCAAGTGTGTTAGCCATTTCTGTGCATTTAAAGTGTTTTTTGATTGTATATGCTTTATTTCCTGAAATATATATATATATATATATATATATATATATATAGATATATATATATATATATATATATATATATATATATATATATATATATATATATATATATATGTAGTTGTTTCCCACCTTTCTAAGCAAGTATAGTCCAGTTTTCAGGTTAGTGCTGAATTCAGGGCTGTGTTATAAGTTTCTGTGTTTGCCCATACCTTACTTGGATAGAAGGATGTTTCTCTGTTCATCTGTGAGAGAGGGGAGCTTTGAGCAGCCTATCTGTCCCTGGAGGACTGGTTTCAGCCCATAAATTAGTAGTTTTTTGGCCATTTTGGGCTAATTTCTATCTCTTTCATTTCCCTGCTATAAAACCCGCATTTGTGAAGTTTTTGCACTTGTATACAGCTCAGCAAGCTCCTACCTGGTACCCTGCAGAGTTCTACAGCAGCAGAGAGATAACATTGAGACTTTGGATTTGGACTTTGATTAATCATTTTTCTGCATTTTCTTGCTGCCTTTAGCTAATTCCGCCTAAAACACCAATTTTTAGTGTTCCTTTGATTTAAAAAGCTTGTTTTAGCTGCATATTGTACCTATTTTACTGCCTGCACTTTTACAAAGTTGTTTTTGTGTTTGAATTACCTATTTACTGTTGTAGGCTACACACGTAAGTGTGTTAGCCATTTCTGTGCATTTAAAGAGTTTTTTTTTAATTGTATCTGCTTTATTTCCTGAAAAGCCTATCTGTCCCTGGAGGAGTGGTTTCAGCCCAGAAATTAGTAGTTTATTGGCCATTTTGGGCTAATTTCTATCTCTTTAATTTCCCTGCTATAAACCCCCCATTTGCATGGTTTTGCACGGTGGGCAGCACCAGTTAGCTAGGATATAACTATTCCTGGCTCCACAAAGTCTACTCTTCAGTTTTTCCATTGGAACTAGACAAACTTTCAACTTAAGCACTCAAACCATTCAATTCTCAGCCCGGCACTACCTCAAAACTCATAGCAACCACTAATAAACCCTAGCACTAGACCCCCCCCCTGTACTGTACAGAAGGACAATGCTCTCTATATGACGTCACCAGTCAATCAGTAAAATAGTTCACTGTACCTATCCAGGTATGTCCAAAGGGCAGTTTCAGGTGTACTCTCCAGTCCAACTGGTGAATCTGGGCATTTTGAGGCAATGTTACAACTGTGTCATGTACACACACAACCCTCTCCTCCTACCATCAAACACTAATACATGCGAGAGATGCAATTATACAGCCAAACTGGAGGCTAAGCTCTCTCAACCCAAGACTGGATCAGACAGTCAAGAGGAGAAGGGAATTACTTGCATCACACCACCAGTCTCACACAGACCTATTAAACCAGCACCGGCAAAAAACACACATAAATACATGAAAGCATACTCGGAGGATCTAAATAAAAATCTGCAAAATAAAATAAGTTAATTGACAGGTTAATTGCTGACAGTATATATATATATATATATATATATATATATATATATATATATATATATATATATGCATTTGTATATGGGTGTATGTGTGCGTGTGTGTGTGTGTGTGTGTGTGTGTGTGTGTGTGTGTGTGTGTGTGTGTGTGTGTGTATGTATATATATATATATATATATATATATATATATATATATATATATATATATATATATATTGTTCTTCTCATTGTTAGTTGCACGTGGATGATCTCTGAAGCATCGTGCTGTGCCACTAACCTGGAGGTGTGGGCATCTTTGATGAATATGGATACGCCCCCCACCCTTTGTATTTCAGTCCGGGTTCTCAGGCCGAAATGTATGGTATGAGTTGTAGCCTGATAATGCTGGGGTGCTCTCTGGAGCCTTAAACAAGGTTTCTGTTACTGTACATGTATTGATTTTCTCCATGCTGAGGAGTGCCTCGAGTGTGTGCATTTTGAGGTTTAGACTTCTGGCATTGAGTAGCACTACCCTCAGTTTTTTGTTACTTGTGCTATTTACGGCGGTGGGTTTGTCTTTTGAGCCTTGCCTAAAAAAGGCACTATGGGGGTGGCAAGAGCCTTGGCCAGTATTCAAAAGCCTAAGGGTGACAAGTGCAAGCCATCTCTAGCAAAGCAGCGTGGCTTGTCGAGCATGTCATCACAGGCAGACAGACAATGGATCCCATTTGAATGACACAAGAAACTAAGCCAATTGTTGAAATATATAATTTTTTCTTTATACCGTGGTATCATTCTTGGTGAGGGCAAGATGCTACTCAGGGACAGGGTCATACTGGCCTGGGATACATGATCAGAGAGCTCTTCCATGTCTCCTTTCATGTAGTCCAATGAGGTATGGCTTAGGTCATTCACACCAACACGTACAATGACAAAGTCATATTTGTACTTGTTCTGGAGTGACCTGAGAGCTTGTGTTATGTGGCGGACCCTGGCACACAACAGGCAGCTAACAGTAATCTTCTCCTTGTTCAGCCTAGTGAGTGGGACGTCAGTGTGCCTGACTATAGAGTCACCTATTACTAATGCATTGGGTATGTTGTTTTGCCTTAAGGGCTGTGATTGTGTGGCACACTGGTTTTGTGAAGTATGTGTTTAATGGTTTATGTTGGGGGTGAAGGTTGCTTGGATGTCTACTTTGGAGGTCTCTGTTGCTTTTTCTGATTTTTATTTTCGTGTATTTATGTGTGATTTTTACCGGTGCTGATTTCATAGGTCTGTGTGAGACTGGTGGTGTGATGCAAGTAATTCCCTTCTCCTCTTGACTGTCTGGTCCAGTCTTGGGTTGAGAGAGCTTACCCTCCAGTTTGGCTGTATAATTGCATCTCTCACATGTATTGATGTTTGGTGGTAGGAGGAGATGGTTGTCTGTGTACATGAGGCAGTTGTAACATTGCCTCAAAATGCCCAGATTCACCAGTCAGACCGGAGACTACACCTGAAACT
Organism: Protopterus annectens; assembly: GCF_019279795.1. Taxonomy (NCBI): domain Eukaryota; kingdom Metazoa; phylum Chordata; order Ceratodontiformes; family Protopteridae; genus Protopterus; species Protopterus annectens. The sequence goes on from NC_056726.1 coordinate 1,212,414,473, forward strand.
GCCCTTTGGAGATGCCTGGATAGGTACAGTGAGCTGTTTTACTGATTGGCTGGTAAGGTCGAATAGAGAGCCTTGTCCTTCTCTGCAGTATAGGGGGGGGGTCTTGTGCTAAGGTTTAGTAGTGCTTGCTATGAGTTTTGAGCATGTCCCGGGCTAAGAAGTGAATTGTTTGAGTGCTTAAGTTGAAAGCTTGTCTAGTTCCAAGGGAAAAATTGAAGAGTAGACTCTGTGGAGCCAGGAATAGTTATACCCTAGCAAACTGGTACTGCCCGGCACACAAAACCTCACTAATGCGGGTTTTATAGCAGGGAAATGAAAGAGATAGAAATTAGACCAAAATGGTCAATAAATTGCTACTTTCTGGGCTGAAACACAGATAGGCTGCTCAAAGCTCCCCTCTAACAGTAAACAGATAATTCAAACACAAAAATGACTTTGCAAAAGTGCAGGCAGTAAAATAAGTACAATATGCAGCTGAAACAAGCTTTTTAAATTACAGGAATGCCAAAAATCAGTGTTTTAGGCAGAATTAGCTAAAGGCAGCAAGAAAATGCAGAACATGATACTTAATCACTCCAAAGTCTCAATTTTGTCTCTCTACTGCTGTAGAACTCTGCAGGGCACCAGGCTTGCTGAGCTGTATACAAGCACAAAAATCTTGCAAATGTGGGTTTTATAGCAGGGAAATGAAAGAGATAGAAATTAGCCCAAAATGGCCAATAGACCACTAATTTCTGGGCTGAAACCACTCCTCCAGGGACAGATAGGCTGTTCAAAGCTCCCCTCTCTCACATGTGAACACAGAAATTTCCTTCTATCCAAGTAAGGTATAGGCAAACACAGAAACTTGTAACACAGCCTTGAATTCAGCACTAACCTGAAAACTGGACTATACTAGATTAGAAAGGTGGGAAAACAAGTATTTGTTTTTGTTTTTTTCTTTTTTTTAGTAAATAAAGCAGATACAATCAAAAAACACGTTAAATGCACCGAAATGGCTATCACACTTGAGTGTGTAGCCTACAACAGTTAAACAGGTAATTTAAACACAAAAATTACTTTGTTAAAGTGCAGGCAGTAAAATAAGTAAAATACATTGCTGAAACAAGATTTTTAAATCACAAAAACTCCAAAAATTGGCATTTTAGGTGGAATTAGCTAAAGACAGCAAGAAAATCCAGGAAAATGATACTTAATCACTCCAATGTCTCTCTTTTGTCTCTCTGCTGCTGTAGAACTATGCAGTGCACCAGGCAGAAGCTTGCTGAGCTGTATACAAGCCTGAATGGTCTCTTAACAATTGTTGATCTAAATCTCAAAGAGGGAGGATGCAGACCATAGCATAAGAGTGTGCATGCTATGTCTTTAAAAACCATGCAAGGCTGAATGTGCATGTATATAAATCTTCTGAGACATGCATTTCATAGTGCAATTTTGGAGAAGCAGCAAGAGAGACAACATGCATAACCATAGTCATTGATCTGTAAATAAGTTACTTAACAAGTCTTTAGAGTGATGTGTTTATCCAAAATAAAGCTGCTTGAACAGAAACCACGGGGACTCTTTTTTTGTGTCCCATACACAAAAGTGACAAAGGTATTGATGTAAACTCTAGATCTCCCCAATAGTTCTAATATTTCCTGACCAACCAAATGTTCACAGTTAAAATTGGCCCTGCTTTATCACATAGACCCTTTCCTCTTTCAGGAGGTCCACTGGGATCAATTCTTGCACCAATCCTATTCTCCAGTTATATAAATTAAATACATTTTGACCTACCTTATTCACAACTCCTCCATTATGCTGATGACGTGATTATCTATAGTTCCAACCCCTCTCACAACATCATCCAAAATCAAGTTTAAGCTGACCTTCTACAATGAAACAATTGGCTTTATTCTAAAAACTACTAATCAACTCTAAAATAACAAATCTATATTGTTTGCCACAAAAAAAAAAAAAAAAAAAAAAAAAGATGCCTTAAAGCCACTAGCACTCTACATATCAAAGACTTAGGGCCGGATTCACAAAACCTCCGTATAAGACATAATATGTCTTACTCAGATGCTGCAGTTGAACGGTATGACATCAGCATGCCATGAATATTCATGAGGGCACTCTGACTCATCTGTAACTCTTACACGGACTGAATAGGCAAGCAGGAGGCGTATCCGACTGCCAAGCAGTCTAAAAGTCCATGCCCCTGCAAGGTTTTAAAAAGCATAATGTCAACAGACAAGAGCGAGTCCGCTCAAATGTACATGCACCCAACACTACACTCCCTGACACTGTAAACACCCATCAGTTATAAAATGGAAAAGAATATTTTATTTTTTTAAATCCACAATATAGCTGCCCGTATTTGCGCTTGTTTGCGCTGGTGTGCCCATTGCTTAACCACAGTTAGCAATTGTGACATTGAAGAGCATATAAGAACTACTCATGCAAATTAATCCAAATAGCAATAGTGTAATGGTAGAGCATATGCACAAAGAAAAGGCATTCACAGTTCGAGTCCCACCACTCCCCTTCTTATTTATGTTTTAAATCAGTATTTGAAATAATACCAGACAAATATGATTAAAATGTTATTAAAAGCAGTGACATGGCCAATGTATCAGCAAACAAAATATATATTTTTAAAAGACCCAGATATATAATAGCCTACCATTAAGCAATGTTTTACACAGCTAAACAGAGGTGCCATTAGTTTAATATTGCTGTACCCATCTAAACAGAGGTGCCCATAGTTTAATAGTGCTTTATCCAGTTAAACAGAGTTGCCCATAGTTTAATAGTGCTTCACCCAGCTAAACAGAGTTGCCCATAGTGTAATAGCACTTTATCCGGCTAAACAGAGTTACCCATAGTGTAATAGCCCTTTACCCAATGCAATAGAGCTGCCCAACATATAAAAATGCTTTACCCAGTGCAACGTGTTTGCGCGGACGTGCACGCCGCGCCAACCAAGGCACCATAGGGCACAGGGGAGCAATGTAGAGCTAAGTTGCTTAACCGCAGCCACACCCCCTAGCCTGTCTAGACAGTATTAAAATAAAAGAATGACAAGGTTTGAACCCAGGACCCTTTGGATCATAATCAAAGTACAGAACCACTAAGCCATGACAACATAGGGGAAACATTGTAGTCCACAAACGATAAAACCAAGAACCAAAAAATTCCAGCGAACCTTGAGTCCTGGTATCCACATAAACTTCTTTATTAAAAACTGGACCAAAACAGGAATACAGAAACATGACACAGGCACTAAGCGCTTTCACCCTAATGTGTTAGGGCATCATCAGAGTACAAAATCATTCTGCCATCATCCCTTAAATACTAACACATTTGACAATAATTAAATAAATTGAATAATTGAATAGAATAGTTAGTTAATTGGAGTAAATGTTCAAAGTAAGTGTTTGTATGAATGGTTAAATGCATTGAATAGATGAGAAATATTTCTTTGCTTCGTTACCTAAAAAATACTTGCATTTGCAATGGGATTTCATCGATACAACTTAGATTAAAAACTCTTCTATCTCTTAAACTTCATTGCAAAAACAACGGCAATTTGCCTCAAAAGAACAGAAAGCAGAAACATTATTTTAATATGTTGAAAGAACTTGGTGTAAAAAATACAAGACATTACGAAGGTAAATATTGACGAGTGACAACCTAGTTTGTTAAAAATATGTATGTAAAATTGTATGTATATAAAAATGTGTATGTTGTATATATAAAAATGGATAATGATTTAAAAAGTTTTAAGAAATGTATATAAAATGTTGTATAAATAATATAATGTATAAATAATGTTTGAGTGTGAAATGTATGTATATATGTGTTAGAAAATATTTATAATAGATGTTCAATGCAAATATACATATAAATATAAATGTATGTAAATATAGATGTATAAATAAATATATAGATGTAATAAAGTTAAATAAGTTAAATATGAATGCAATATAAATATATAAATATTTATATGTATGAATGTAAATATGTGTTGAATAAAAATATGTGTTGTAAAATGTTAAAAACTATGTATTATATATGTATGTTATATAAAAATATATAAACATATATGAAATGTATGAAATAATGTATGAATCAATGGGTTGTCTAATGTAGTTATGTCTCGTGCTCTATGAATGTTGAGGTGTTGTTTGGTGGAATATTGTCAATTGTAATTGGTAGATCAATGCTGAAAAATTGGTAATCATAATAGAAATTAATGGACGACAACCTGAGTTATGAATTAATGAGTTAATGATTAATGTGATATATAATAAAAAAGTATACTTCTAAATAAATTGTAACTTAAGCTTAAGTATACTGGAAATTGATATTTGATCATTAATACCAGGCCATTTGGTGGCATTAAGCCTAAGTTGCCAAAGGCATTCTTTTGCTTCTAGTGTGGTTTTGTCATCACCCTCATTGTACACTTTATTAGGTATTCTGTTAATAACAAAAAATAAAAATCTTTTAAAATTAGAACAGTGAATACTATGATTATATAGGGCACTAGTCATTTTGTGTTTTTTAATGTTACTTAAATGTTCAATAATTTGTGTTTTTTAATTTTCTGGTCATTTTTCCTATATAAAATGCTTGGCAAGCGGTACATGATGCTGCATAAACCACCATAACAGAGTTACAATTACATAGGCCTGGACATCTGATGGTCTTCACATGATTAGCAATAGAAAGATAAGGACCATCGTTGATAAATCTGCAGACATGACAAGCACCACATTTACTCATCTTTGATTTCTTAAACAAGTCTGTATAAGTGCTGTATTCAAACAAATTTTTAAAATTTCTACCTCTACTGAAAGTAATTTTCAGTTTGTTGCCTAAAATACTCGTAAGTTCTAGATCTGATTCTATAACACTACTCCAAAATTCATGTATAGCGTTAACAATCTGTTGTGAATTGTCGTTATAAGGAAGAATAAAGGTGTCGTGTCTTGCTATTGATACATTTGATGTGTCATTTAGTTTTATGCCATGTTGTTTGTTGTAATTTTGTTACTAATTTTTGAAATGAATTCACCAGGATAGCCTCTAGCCAAAAACATATTCTTAAGTTTATCCAATTCCTGGTAAAAAACCTCATCATTGCTAACAATTCTAGCCAACCTAACCATTTGTCCTTTAACTAAATTTCTCTTTTGGTGAATCGGATGGCAACTGTCGAAATGTAGGAATGAATTTGAATATGTTTTCTTCCTGTATATACCTGACTCAAATTTGTTATTGGTAAAAGAAAGCACAATATCCAAAAATTCAACGTTGTTGGCAAATATATGACTTGTAAACTTGAGAAACCCTGTGGTCTGTCCAATAAAAGTTAAGAAATCATTAAATTCATCTTCAGTACCTCTCCAAAAAATGAGAATGTCATCCAAGTAACGTAAATATAATAAAACCTTATTCCAAAAGTGACTATTGAATACAAACTCAGCTTCCCAAGAAGCTAACACTAAATTGGCATAAATGGGGGCACATCTGGCCCCCATAGCTACTCCCTTTGTTTGTCTAAAGTAGTTGTTGTTAAAATATAAAAAATTATTCTCTAATACAAGTTCTAACATTTCTGTTAACAATCAATTCTCAGAACTGTTGTCTTTACGGTGTTTGTTGAGACAAGCTTCAAACATATCAAGACCTTCTCCATGGGGAATAGCAGTGAAAAGATTGACAACATCCACAGTGATCATAATAAATTCTACTTTAAAATCAAACTTGTACACAAATTGTCTAACTAAATCTAAACAGTGCCATGAATCCTTGAGAATGTATGGTAAAGAGTTCAAGATGTTTTTGCACTTAAAATCTATGAAGGCTGCTAATGCTTCAGTCTTGGAACCCCTGGCTGACACAATAGGTCTGAATGGGGGATTGTCAATGTGTTTATGAATTTTCGGAATCCCAAATATGGATGGTGTGATTGGAAATTCCACCGAAATGTAGTTAAAAATTTTTTGATCAATTCTACCATCCATAAGCTATTCATAAAACAACCAATCTATCCTGGTGTATGCTCTTGTCACTTTGTGCCTACTAAGTTTTTCATAGGTTTCATTATCGTCTAATAGTGTTGACATCCTGTTGCAATAATCAGAACTTAGCATAATGACCACTCCCACACCCTTGTCTGGTTTCATGATCCTATATTTGTCAAATCTAGTGAGTTTTTTGAGACAAAAATTCTCTGCAGGTGTCAAGTTGTATTTGTTTGTTGTTTTATTACTGAGAATTCTTCTGATTTGAGTCTCACACAATTTTTCAAAAATCTGTATCATAAAGTTCTGAGGAGGTATAAAAGTACTATGACATTTAAGAGTCAGAAATCTAGAATCGTGTAAAGCATCGTCTGAATTATGAAAAAATATTTTCAGATTTAAAAGCCTAGTATACATTTTCAAATTAATCAAAACTTTACCAATGTCTAATTTGAACGTAGGTACAAAAGTAAAGCCCTTACTGAACAATTCCAAAAAGTTCTTGTCAAATTTTTGTTCTGTAAAATTGTATAAATTAAAACCTGAAAAGGTAGTTATAGAACAGTCAGACTTTATCCTAATGAATGTCTCTTCAGAAGAATTATCACTGAAGTTAGGGACTGTCACAGATAAATCAAAATTCTCCTGTGTGTCAGAAGCCCTATTAAGTATTTCTGTGTGAAAACCAAAATTGTTGAAAATGTTCTTATCAAAATCAGAATAGGTTATGCATAAAGTGTCTATCTTTGCCATGAATTGGTTCTGTGTACTGGATTGTTGTAGTTCCTGTATGGGTGCTGATTGTAACTGCCCTGCCGTTCTCTTAACCTCTCTGATCTCCTCAGGGTTGGCTGTTCTAAAAAAATGGGTTGTGTGTCTTCAATAGTGTTAGCATTGCTTCTGTGTATATGGTCATTGGTATGAATGGGATCATGCCTATTTGTAGTACCTTGTTTTTGATTGTAAAAATGCATGCTCTTGTATTCCCTAAAATGGGTGTATACTTTGTTATTTTTATAATCACAACTATCTCTTTCAATTTTGTTATTTTTGATATCCCACCCTTTGTTAATAAACCTATCCATGTCTCTATAAATATTTTCTACCCTGAATTTGTTTTGTTCAAACAACAAATCCGCTTTAATACTGTTATCTAAAACACACAGTTTCTCTTTTAATACATTCAATTTATCTGTATTGTTACGAATAATCAGTCTTAAAAGATCTAAACCAGTTCTGTCAAATAATTGTATCAATTCAGAAAAAATTCCTGTACCTTCTACAAAACCGTGTGGTAACTTGAAAATACGTAGCCCTTTTGGAACTTGTTTCAGTTCAAGGGAGCATTCTAAAAACGCGTTTTCCATAGAATAGTTAGTTTTAATCTAAGTTGTATCGATGAAATCCAATTGCAAATGCAAGTATTTTTTAGGTAACGAAGCAAAGAAATATTTCTCATCTATTCAATGCATTTAACCATTCATACAAACACTTACTTTGAACATTTACTTCAATTAACTAACTATTCTATTCAATTATTCAATTTATTTAATTATTGTCAAATGTGTTAGTATTTAAGGGATGGTGGCAGAATGATTTTGTACTCTGATGATGCCCTAACACATTAGGGTGAAAGCGCTTAGTGCCTGTGCCGTGTTTCTGTATTCCTGTTTTGGTCCAGTTTTTAATAAAGAAGTTTATGTGGATACCAGGACTCAAGGTTCTCTGGAATTTTTTGGTTCTTGGTTTTATCGTTTGTGGACCACAACTGAGTATGTAGCCATGGAATGCAGTATGTAAGGATTTAAAATGGAGTATGTATAATGGATAGGAATGTCTCAATATCCCTTCACTTACTTTACAGATGCAGGTGACCGTGTTATGAATCAGCAAGCCTATGAAGATCGGCTGCTAAGGCTGCACCGCCACGCAGGTTAGTGATTATTCTGCATGCATTGTTATATAAAATATGGGAGAGAGCATGAAAGAAAGTGTTGTAGTCCAATAATACAGCCATAAAATTGACTGAATAAGTCCTCTGCTTGTACTGTCAGATAAAAACGTTAGAGAGGCAGAAAAAGAGTGTAGTAACCCATTAAGAAAGGTAACAAATGTCTGGAATAATATCTCTGCAGGCACTGTCATATAAAAGAATATGTGATTGAGTCTGAAAAAAAGAGTGTGCTAACCTATTAATAAAGGTATAATATGTCGTGAGCATGTCTGCCATATATATACCATTAAAACAAATAAAGGAGTGAGTCTGTGGAAAAGTGTGTAATGTCATTAATAAAGGTCTAAAACCCAGAGTGTGTCTGTTTCACTTAGTATGAAATGTTGTTGTACCCTTGCATTATAGAAATAGTAATGTGTTAGAAAGTGCTGGCAACCCAGAGTTCTGCAGTCCCATCTAAAGTGGGTGATGGAAGTGCTAGTAGCTGTGAAGTAAATATACAATCCTCAACAGTCAGTTACTGGCTGGCATGCATAAGTAAATCTGGCACACGAGTAGCATGCTAATATGTTCCCCAGAAATGTAAGTGTGCTTCAATAAATGCAGGATTCTGTACAATTTGAAGTGAAAATGTCATGTGAAAACACCCAGATATGTAGATAAAGAAATATAAATGCAACCATGAAATATGTAGCAGTAACGTCTGCATCCTGGACAGTTAGTATGTGAGATATAGGTCAAGTATAGATTGAACTAGCCAAACCCACTACACAACCTAATCCATGGTGGCAAGTGTAATAATACATGTAGGGAATATACACCTGCAGTCACTAGGAATGTAGTGTAGAGTAAAAGTGTTTATAAGATGTTAACGGAGGTTTTTTCTACACCCTACTGTTTGTGCATAAACCATGCAATTCCACACCTCAATGGGTATGTGTAATCTCAAATATTTGTTGGATATACGTCCAATTGTTCTATAAATATTTGCACTCATGTTGATGCATGTGCCCTGTTCAAACACCACATTCATGGTGGCCTGTTGCTACCAATCATCCCTGCATGCAGTTGGAATAACCACTGTTGTTCAATACATACATGTGTTATATTTGCTGTTCAACTGTTAGAACTGTGGTGTGTTAGGTTAATGGGAATATTACTGCATGCTGTTACAACTAATCTGGAGTGCTACTGTTTATGTTGTAATGAAACACACCTAATCACAGAACGTATGGGAAGGCCGGTCCCAGCGGACCCACCTGTCCCTCCTCAGTTAGCGAGAGCACCTTGCACCAGTGGCTCTGGTACCCAGCCCGGACTCCCCTCCTCCATTGGTTCTGTGCCACCTTTGGGTGGAAGCGCTGCAGGGGATGGGGCTCACCCCCCACGTGCAAGCGTGGGCAGAGAAGGGCCACCCGTCACCCTTGCTAGGGTCCAGGCTGTGGTGCATAGGGAGATCCAGCGTTCAGTCGCTGATCCCATATGCCAGCTTGAGGCGAGCGTGGTGCATCTCTCAGGTGAGCCTGCCTGTCCTACTCAGCCCCCAGCACAGCCACCCTTGGGGCTGTGAAGGCGCAGTGGTGAATGCCCATGGGTGGGGATCTCAGTTCCACTGTTACCATCTGTGGGCTCATGGGCTTGCGATTTCCAAACATCCTTCCCCATCAATTGTGTTCACCCACCCCATGTGTCAAACTCCGGCCCTGTATGCGTCTTGTTTGTCTTGTCTGTTTACCTCCCCAACCTGCCTCCCCAAATATATCTACTTCCTCTACCTCACATTCCACTCTCACCTGAAAAAAAAATTAAAAAAAAGGCAATCTGTTCCCACAAAAAAATTACGCCCCATACATAGCTGCCCAATTCGCACACCTGTCCACTGGACATGTAAACTGATAATTCTAATTGGCAGTACAACATATTTTGTTGTCCTCACCCCTCTCTCAGGGGTGGAAGGTTTCAAATATCACACTAAATTTCATACATATGCACAGCTATTGCTGGTAAAGAAATGGGCAGCTATGGACCTTCCCTACACCCATACTGCACATCCCGAGCTGGTTTCCCTTCTGTCTTTCCCTCTTTGTGCCCCCTTTTTCACCACTTTCCTATCTCCCCATTTTCTTTTCTTTAAAAGAAATTAGTGCGGGGGTTAGCGGGAGTAAGCACTTTTAAGCAGTAGTTAGTGGGGGTGCATGAGTGTGAGCTTGTGTGCGCTTAGCTAAGCATTGCTAAGTGTTGCGCAAACCTGCGCAAACCCACTTATAACTGCTTAAAAGTGCCTTAGTCACTCTGTATGACAAGGCCCTTGTACTGCTCAGCAGCAAAATAAAAAACCTTGTCAGTCTCAAACCCGGGACGTTGGACTCACCAGTCTGCATGAAGTACCACTACACCACAGCAGATATACAATAACTTAGTGCTGAAAGCAATTTATCATGCATTACCATGAGTGAATGTAAAGGGAAAATAGCAATGGCATAACACAAATCTTGTTCTGTGAGGCTTAACCAGCAGGTGTTTTTGAATTCCATGACATGACTGTGAAAAGAGAATCAGCCATGCTAGTAGGGAATAAGGTTACAGTAGCAGCTTACAAACCCACACAGTATCAGGGCAGGATAAACACTGGCATATTTGCATAGGTCACAGGCCAGACCTCCCAACAGTAACTGCTCTACAGTGATGACCCTGATTTGTAAACAAATGTTAGCTGTGCCCCTCTGACTCCCTGTGAAATGTACTAATAGTAGGCAGAAAGGTGTTGAATCTCACTTAATAACAAATGTCAATAAGTGAGAGTAGACACCGCTTGCACGTCAGAAAAGGTGTAGTAATACAAATGCTCTGAATCACCCAAGGTCTGAACTGCAAAATGTCTGAACTATATGACAGGTGTATCCCAGTTATATGTCCCTTTCCCTGAGGCTGTACAAATATATACGTGAGAGTATCTGAGGCCTGGAAGAGTCAGAAACACACAGGCATATCAGCTTGTCTGCTGCTACACACTCTGCAAATAGCTGTAGAATGAATCCCATAAGCATGCCCTTATGTAGAAGTACAACACAGACATAGCAAAGGATGTAGCCATGTACTGCTAGCAACCACCTGTGACAATGCCATTGTTCAGGTGCTGAAAAGACTGCTGTGGTGCACAGTCAAAGAATACTAGGCTGACCTCTGTCTACCATCTGGATATGTCCACAGGTGGGAGCTACTCAGACCGACTACAAGCCTTCATAGACTTACAGGTACACAGCAACTCTGCATGTTCAGTAAGATAAACATCACACGATAATAAATAATGCACACTGCAGTTCTGCACCCCTACCCAAAGGTACTATATACCCATGTAGTCAGACACAACCAAGGGTGTAGGTAGGCAAACACAGTACAGAAATATGTCCAGTCATCCTGAGCAGACTCTGCTAATGCCAACACAAACCACAAACTGTTCAGATGTGAGTAACGTACTAATGACAGTATAGCAGTTCACAAACAGTGCATGTGCCTGATATTCATGATTGGTAGTACAACATACTTAGATGTCCTCACCACTCTCTCAGGGGTGGAAGGTTTCAAATATCCCACCTAATGTATTGCATATGCACAGTTGTTGCTGGTAAAGAAATGGGCAGTTATGGACCTTCTCCACACCCATCGTGTACATCCCAAGCTAGTTTCCCTACTGTCTTCCCCTCTTTGAGCACCCTTTATCACCACATTCCTATCTCCCCATTTACTTTACTGTCAAAGACATGAGCGCAGGGGTTAGCAGGAGTGAGCACTTGTAAAGAGTAGTAAGCGGGTTTGCACCAGTGTGCGCATGTGTGCGCCTAGCTTAGCATTGCTAAGATATGATAAGCTACACCAAGCATAGCTTACTTTTGCTAATGTAAAATAAGCTAAGCTAAGCTTAGCTTAGTATTGCTAAAATACAATAAGCTAAGCTAAGCGGTGCTTAGCATAGCTAAGCATTGCGCAAACCCACGCCAACTTGCTTACAACTGCTTAAAAGTGCCTTTGTCACTCTGTATGACAAGGCCCTTGTATTTCTCAGCAGCAAAAATAAAATACCCTTGTCAGTCTCAAACCCCACACCTTGGACTCACCAGTCTGCATGATGTACCACTAAGCCACTGCAAATATACAATAACTTGGTGCTGAAAGAAATATAACATGCATTACAAGGATTGAATGTAAAGGGAAAATAGGAAAGCCATAGGAATACATTGCAATAAAAAATATGACATGCATTACAAGGAGTGAATGTAAAGGGAAAATAGGAAAGCCAAAGGAATACATTGCAATAACGAAATATAACATGCATCACAAGGAGAGAATGTAAAGGGAAAATAGGAAAGCCATTGGAATACATTGCAATAACTACTGTTGTATGCCAGTTAATTCCCTAATTCCAAACGAAAGTACATACTCCCATGTATCCAGTGTTAGCATTAGGAGGTGTGAGTAAACTTACACACTGAGAAGAGTGTACTGGAAGAAGCAACAGTCAGGTTCCAGTACAACATGCATTTCACTGGCTACAACACAGCTTCAGATATGAGACATATACCAACCTTCTGACTGACACAACAGTGTCCACAGCAAACAAGCAAGGTCCCCACCTTGCAAAACTGAAAGGCCTATGCCTACCTAACCTATCATTTTATAGCAGTGTCCTGAAATCACAGTTAGAACTGCAATTACCACACAGCAGGCTGAATGCAATTACTAAATGGTGGGCACCAATTGGTGCAGAGGCCATCACATGCACGTGTGCAGATACCTACAAAAGCAGCCTGTACTTGCTGTCTACACATGCAATAATATCATTGCAGCAACTGGAGAGAGAGAGAGCAAGCGAGAGAGAGACAGACAGACAGACAGACAAACAAACAATCAGACAGAGGCAGTTGGAGACACCAACCAACCCAAACAAAAAAAAAAACACAGGCAGTGGAAGACACCAACCTAAACAAATAAAAAAAAAACATCAACAGGTACAACAGACTGAGGTGAGAAACACAAAGGTAAGGTATGTAACACAGATGTATTTGCAGGCATCCAAATGATGTGTCTAAAGGGTACTCTACATTCTATGAACACTCCTTATGTGGTAGCAGTCCATACCTATATGTATATGCAGATGTGCATAGGGCAAGGGACATACTGCAACTGTTAGTGAAGGCTGGACATATATATGTATTTGAAGGATGCTATGTGCACATATCTATGTAGGCTGTAGCATGTGGCACTGAAAACAGCAAGCAGTGCAGGTATATGTCATGTGGTGGTTAAATGCTGTGGGACTGAGTTACAGCCAGTGAGGTCTGCTACGGCTATATGGCCTGAGGACAGTGAAATGCATTCTGCACAACACTGCAATATTATTACACAAGTGTCTGTCTCACACCTGTTCCATAATTGATATTCCCACCATGAAAGGTGGGCAGTATATGTGCATATATGTGCATGTATATGTACAGCAGTGGCTGTTTACAAGTATGTGTGTGTGTATATATATATATATATATATATATATATATATATATATATATATATATATATATATATATATATATATATATGTTGTAAGCAATTGCTATGTTAAATTGTTAATCACTATGTAATCCAATGTAACTACTGTCTGTTTATTTTACTGTGGAGCTTTTCTCCCCGGGCCTCCGCTGAAAATGGACTTACATCCAGTCGGACACTCTCCCGGTCAACAAATTTAAATAAATAAATAAATAAATATGTATATATATATATATATATATATATATATATATATATATATATATATATACATATCTATCTATATATATATATATATATATATATATATATATATACATAGATATACATATATATCTGTATATATCTATATATCTCTATATATATCTATATATATGTATATCTGTATATATCTATACATATATCTGCTGCTAAGTGTGGTGGCTCCTGGCCTACAGCAACAACAACATCACACATGTGTCGTCATGGAGGCCGGAGCCACCCAGCATGTTGACATGGAGTGTGCAGGTAATATGCCCTAGCTGTAGACTACTGTTACCTGTATTGTTAGATTATGCATGTGTGAGATGTGTACTGTGTTTAACAGTTGTGCTGCCTATTGTGTGCAATACTGATAATTTGAATAGTATCTGCACACCTATGCCTGTTGTTCTACTGTAGTTTAGCACACTCACAGTAGCAATGCCACAGTTGTGCCACTGACAAACTGTGGCATATTCTTGCAGGTCCCACTGGTGTGACAGCAGTGCAGACATTACATGCTGGTGAGAGTGTTAACACTTTAAACTTGGTATTGAACTGTGCATGTCATAGGTGAGGTGTAGGCCATGGACACATAACACACCTACGCATAATGCATGCTGTGCATGTTTGCTGTGAGACGTGAAACATCTCAGTAATGTCAGTAGCTGCCTCAATCACATGCAATGCACAGAGCATCAGACACAAATGTGGCAACACTGCACTGCACATTGGATAGGCATAGTTGACACACATGTACACAACATAACACATTTGTCATACGCAGTACACCTCAACATGCTACACATAGTGTAACCGGACACCCACTGACAGGTCACACTTCAATATCCCACATGTCATCCACACACCACACATACTATACCTGTGGGGTAGGGGCCTAGCATGGGGCTGTGCAACACTCCTCAACACATAACACAGTCATGTTAGGCAATGCTCCCTATTGGACACCTCACACACCCTTGTGCAACGTGGCTGTGTAATTGTGAACTTAGCCACGGCACTGTGGTTCAGGTACAGTATGCTAGGCGGTGGTCTAGCACACTTTAGTGGCCTTGCATGACCACATGATGCATGATGATGATGGCTAATGGTACTACACCCCATACTGTTACAATGGCCATGTCCAGGATTGGTATCCCATCACATATACATGCACCACTCATCTCACGTGTGTACATAGCATGCATGTGCTACACCTGTGTCCACAATTATCTGCTACAGACACAGACACTGCAATCAGACATGGAAATCCATGTGACACACAGATAACCCACACAGCCATGGTATGTATACCTGTGTGTGATGGTGCACAGGACACTGCAGAGCTTATAATACTTGCACAGAAATGTTGTGTCCTTGTACACATTGTGTTCCATGGTGTAGGCAATCACTGAACATGTACACACATGCACCACAGCCATGTACACTGTCATTAACTATGGCTGTCTACACTCACACTGCATGGACTTGATCAACACTTATTCTGCGTGCTGACACGTGTGCATGACTGTTTGCTTTGTGATACTGTCACCCACTTTCAACCAGTATTGAGTATGATTTGGATTTCTGTTGTGTGTGTGTATCTGCTGTAGTGAGGAGTGTGCATGTGTTCCTGTGTGCATGTGTGCCTGTGTGCCTGTGTGTATGTGTTCATGTGTGCATGTGTTCATGTGTTCATGTGTGCATGTGTGCATGTGTGCATGTGTGCATGTGTGCATGTGTTCATGTGTGCATGTGCAGACCATAACGTGTGTTTCCTGTCTTCCTCTCACAGGTGCTGAGGTAGGGCTTGGCAAAAGCAGCAGGTGACCTGAAGCCACTGCCACGGATAGTGGTGATGATGACACATGTATTTTGGCACAGGGAGATTTGACAGGGTCTGTCGTTGGTCCACCAATCGACAGTACACATCATTCAACCCCATCTATGTGCACACTCATACTGCCATTACATCCCTCACCACCAATGGCCATAGGGGAGGGACAGCATACAGTTGTCATTGACCAGGAGAGTGTGGTACCCATGGCACGTGCATCCCCTCACAGCAGCCATAGCTGTAGACCAGGAATGGTACCACATAGGCGGAGGTCCAGGGGTTCTCGGGGGAGCACCACTGGGCGTATTGCCCCTGGCAGGCGTGCCCTCACAGCTGTTACGATGACCACTATGTTCCGGGCTGTAATGCAGGCTCAGGCACGTATGGAATGGTACACCAGGCAGGGACTTAGGGTGCAGAAGGCACATAACACCGCTATCAATGACAGCATCCGTGACCTTGCCGGTGCCATCCAGACATACACCGAGCTCACTGATAGATGTTGGGGGGGAAGACAATAGATGCCCTCCACAACATGTCTTCCTCAAGCCAGGACCATGTGGGACAGTTGCGACATCGACGCAGACGCATGCCAGCAACAGCAACTGCTGGCAGTGGTCGCAGATGGCCCACAGCTCACAGCTGCTCCCATAGTGGCAGTACCAGCCCCAGCAATGCTGGGGCTGGCCTGTCCATTGTCTGTCCCAGTAGACCACATGCACGTGGCTCTGGCCAGTCCCAGCAGGGACATGGGTCCAGTCATCATACCTCTGCCTCTGATGACAGTACCCAGTCAGGTTGGTACCAGATACCGTCCGTAGCACCCCTGCCAGGCACAGGTACTGTGTCCATGGCCAGAGACAGTAATCTGTACAGCCAAGCAGGTACAGTCTGTGGCTGTCCCACAAACCACCGTATATGGCAGCCACATGGTGGAGCTGTGTGCATGCAGACACACACACATTAAGCAAACAACTAGGGCTCACACATACACACACACACATTACATCAGCATTGGCCCATGCTGTACTGTTGTCCCCCACACACACACACACACACACACACAAACACACACACACACACACACACACACACACACACACACACACAGACATGTCGATTGGATGGGTCAATGTCAGGCTCTGGCAAACAACAAAACGCCTTGTGCATATGATGATACCTGTGCCGCCTCCTGTCATCTGCTTTATCGATGGAGGGACAGGTTAACATGGTGCTGATGCACAGGGTGACACCATAGCAGTGTAGCAATAATAGAGAGTTGTCAACAAGGAAGTTTAACTACATCCTTGTAGGTATATCTGACCAGACATTATGCATCAAAGCTCTGATTGTCAATGTAGCATTGTTTACACCACTGTTAGGTCTGAGTATGTATTATCCACCCATGTGCCACTTGGCTGATGTGTGATGTGTTGCCAGCATGTGTTAGCGAGTGGACAGTACATGTGTGATGTGTGCAGTACAGATTAGCAAGTGTACATCTGTGAACATGGTGGGTGCGCACTGTCTGGATGTACGTGCATAGTGGACACATGGAACGTGTGGCATACCCTGTCGTACACATTATTAACATCCCATTGCATCTTTCAATGGCCAGTATGCATTCTACAACAGTTATGTACTAACATGGGTAGACATGCGTATGACATGGGTTGACACTACGCTGTGGGTGATACTGTTAATGTCAGTCAATGATATGCAGTCTGGTAGTATACACAACCTCAACAGCATGACTATAAGCAATCATTGGATGATGTCCTGACAAATGACACACAGTAGTAGGGAACCCAGTATCAATTGGATCGTTCCGGTGCTACACTATAACACTAACCAGCGGTGATGACCGCCACCCATTACTGTGACCACACCTATGTGTCATATAGCCCCCTTAGGTACATGCAGACACACTAGGGATGTGTCTGTCCAAATCTGGGAATGCATGGAATGGCCTACAATGCATTCCCTGGATGGGATGCATATCCTACATAAGGGTATCATACAGACAGATACCTGTTGTGTGATACATGCTGTATAGCAGTAAGTGGACTATGGCATAGTCATCCTCATGTACTATACATACTATCCCGTCAGTACTACACCGGTGGTAGCCCTCAACATGTATGTTGGGTACCATTGTGTACATACAGACCCATGTTATATCATGTGTCCTTTGGTATCCACATATCCATAGGTATTGTGGAGTCCGAAGGTGCATCACAGACATTAGAGGCCTGAACGGATATCCACAAGGCAGTCATACACCCATAAAGACTGTCCATTCTTGGCAGACCTTGTTGTGTATGACCATGTCTGACATATACTCCAGGCATATGCCCTCACTCACACTACTCTTAATTTACTGTCATGGGTGTGTGTGCCACAGATGACCTTGGCCACAGAACACGACAGTGGACGGCCATGTCACATACATACATATGTGACCTACGATCTGAGTAGCACAACCTGTCAATGGAAACAAATGTATTCATGTAGTATGCAGGCTTCACATCTATGCAGTGATTGAGGGGATATGTACACATATATATTTGCCATGCAGATACCTGATGTCTGCAATGCACTTACTGTTGTCATCATACTATGTCATACCATAGTAAAAGCAAAACCCACACCATGTTGACCAACAGTGTCACACAGTCAGCATTTGTAGGATTCAAACCACTACCTAATTATGTTATGAAACTAGAGAGAGATGCACTAACACAGCGCACTATTTGCTTTATTGGCTGATTTCAATTCTCCTGCTGTATGTGTAGGATGGTGACATCATCAGACTTTCCAAAGAGGAATGTACCTCTTTTAGTGTGTTTTCACAGTCTCCAAAAAGGGCACTTCTTTCAAAGACAGTTGCACACATACACAATCACTGCTTGTAGGATTCTAACTCCTACCTAACTATGTCATGATACTAGAGAGAGACACATTAACACGGCACGCTATTTGCTTTACTGGCTGGTTTTCTTTCTCCTGCTGTATTTGTAGGATGTTTACATCATCAGACTTTCCAAAGAGGAATGTACCTCTTTTAGTGTGTTTTCACAGTCTCCAAAAAGCCCACTCCTTTCAAAGACAATTGCATACATACGCACACAAACACACTCACTGTTTGCAAGATTCAAACCTCTACCTAACTATGTTATGATATTAGAGAGAGATGCATTAACAAGGCACACTATTTGGTTTACTGGCTGGTTTCCCTTCTCCTGCTGTATTTGTAGGATGGTGACATCATCAGACTTTCCAAAGAGGAAGGTACCTCTTTTAGTGTGTTTTCACAGTCTCCAAAAAGGGCACGCCTTTCAAAGACAATTGCACACATACACACACTCACAATCACTGTTTGTAGGATTCAACCCCCTATCTAACTATGTTATGATAGTAGAGAGATATGCATTAACATGGCACGCTATTTGCTTTACTGGCTTGTTTCCCTTCTCCTGCAGTATTTGTGGGATTGTGACATCATCAGACTTTCCAAAGAGGAATGTACCTCTTTTACTGAGTTTTCCCAGTCTCCAAAAAGGGAACACCTCTCAAAGAAAACTGCACGCACACAGACCCCCCCCACACACACACACACACGTTGCAGGATTCAAACCCCTACCTAACTATTTTATGACATTGGAAAGAGATGCATTAACATAGCACTATTTGCCTTACTGGCTGGTTTCCCTTCTCCTGCTGTATTTATAGGATGGTGACATCATCAGACTGGACATGGTGATGTGTGTACACTTTGTTTTATGCCATTCCAGGAATGGTCCATGTGGGTCAGCAGGTGTCAACAGCTTGAACATGACTTCAGTATCCTTACCTTGTGTGATCTATCTGTGGACACATTGACATTCCGTCATATGTCAACACATATTTATGCACAGCTTCTTGGTTTTGTGGATACTACATGTGTCTGGGATGTTGATAAAGGTCTATTCAAAGTCTATGTGACACATGACAAATTCCAACACATGTGAGAGATGCAACCATATAGCCAAACTGGAGGCTAAGCTCTCTCAACTCAGTACTGGCGTAACCAGTCAGGAGGAAAAGGAAACCAAACTCACTACAATTCCAGTCTCACATAGACCTACCACGACAGCAAACCAAACACATAAACACACAAAAACATACTCGGAGGCTCTAAATAAAACTCTGCCTAAGCAGCAGTGACCTCCAAAGCAAACACCCAAGCAACTGCTACCCCAAAACAAAACACGTGCAACACATAGCTCACAAAGCCAGTGTGCTGAACAGTCACAGCCCTTAAGGCTAAACAACACACCTGATACACTTGTAATAGGTGACTCTATCATCAGGCACACTGACATGCCGCTCACCAGGCTGAACAAGGAGAAGGTCACGGTGAGCTGCCTGTCGGGTGCTACGATCCGCCACATAACACAAGCACTCAGGTCACTCCAAGGCAAGTACAAATATGACTCAGTCATTGCCCATGCTGGTGTGAATGACCTGAGATGCACCTCCCTGGACTACATGAAAAGAGACATAGAGGAGCTCTCTGAACATGTAGCCCAGGACGGTATGACCCTGACCTTGAGTAGCATCTTACCCTCACCAAGAATGATCTCACAATATGAAGACAAGATGATCAATTTCAACAATTGGCTTAAGTATTGGTGTCATTCAAAGGGGATCCAATGCCTGTCAGCCTGGGATGACATGCTCGACAAGCCACGATGCTTCACTAGGGACGGCTTGCACCTATCACCCCTTTTTTTGCTAATACTGATCAGAGCCTTTTTTTTTTTTTTTTCTTTATCATGTAGTAGCTTCCTCCTTCCTATTGTATGTTTGTTTTTGGCTGGGGGGGGTCCACAGACAGTCTGCTGTTGGAGGATTGGGTCTTGGTTTTATTTATTTGGACATACATGATCCATTCCTGAAGGTGGTCATAGAAGAATGTGTTAATAAATTTCTTCGGTCTCTGGGCTGTATTTTCCACAGGCCCGGGGGATATGTACTTCAGATATTGGCAAAGGCTCTTGCTACCCCTATAGTGCCTTTTTTAGGCAAGGCTCAAAATACAAACCCACTTCCATAGGGATCACAAGGGATAAGAAACTAAGACTAATGCTAATCAATGCCAGAAGTCTAAACCTCAAGATGCATGTACTCGAAACTCTCCTTAGCATGGAGAACATCGATATCTGTGCAGTAATAGAAACCTGGTTCAAGGCTCCCGAGAGCACCCCAGCACTACCAGGTTATACCTCATACCATGCATTTCAGCCCCAAAACATGGACCGAACCACAAAAGGAGGGGGAGCATCAATATTTGTCAAAGATACCCACACCTCCAGGTTGGTGGCAAAGCACGAAGCATCAGAGACTATCCATGTGCAACTAACAATGGGTAAAACTGCCTTCCAGTTTATAGCCTGCTACAGACCACCCTCCCAAACCCAGGAACTTCACTCAGCCTTCCTGAGAACATTGGAAAATATGAAGGTCTCTCCAAACACCATTATATTGGGCGACTTCAACTACCCAAACATAGACTGGGAGCATTACTCTAGCTCCAACACCCTAGCCCAAAGGTTCCTAGAATTTATAAACTCAAAAGCTATGGAACAACTTGTTACCACTCCCACAAGAGGGGACAACATACTGGACCTGATCATCACCAACATGGGGACTCTATGCTCCAGACCAGAAGTGTATCCCTCACTGGTAAGATCAGACCATAAACTAATCTCACTGGATATTCACATCCCGACCCACCCCTGCCCAGAAAACCACAGTGAAAAACTTCCCTAAAGCAAATTTCACACTACTCAAAACTGAGGTGGAATCCTTCAAAGCCCCCAGGCCTGTGGAAAATACAACCCAGATGGCAGAATCCTTTATAAATGCATTCTATGAACACCTTCAGGAATGCATGGATCATGCAATCCCAAATAAAACCAAGACCCAATCCTCCAAAGGCAGACATCCTGTCTGGTGGACCCCAGTCATAAACAAACTATACAATAGAAGGAGGAAGCTACTACATAATAGAGCAAAATCAAAAAAGGGAAGGCATCTCTGATCAGTATTAGCAAAAAACTAAGGGCACTCATAAAGTCGTCTAAGGCCAGCTTCGAGAGAAAAATTGCACAGGACACTAAGGATAATCACAAGGCTTTCTTTAGTTATGTTAGGAACCTGGGTGGGAATTCCCAGATATGCTCAGAATTAGTCCAAAATGACAAAAAATACATCGAACCCACAGACATTGCCAATATCCTAGCTGACAGGTTCAGTGCAAACTTCTCCCCACCAAAAGGACAAATATCTATCCCAGCAGAGTGCTGCCCCTGACATCTCAGATGCTCAGGTAAGAGCTGCCCTCTCCAAAGCAAAAAACACAGCATCAATGGGACCAGATGGTGTCCTGGGCTGCATCCTATATGAACTCCAAGAAGAGCTAAACCCAAACATAAAACTACTGTTCAATCTCAGCCTTACTACAGGATATGTACCCAAAGAGTGGCGTACAGCAATGGTGGTCCCTCTCCACAAAGGTGGTGCCTCAACGGATCCTGGAAACTATCGCCCATAAGCCTGACTAGCTTGGTCTGCAAAGCTATGGAAAGGATCATCATGGACCTTATAAATAAAGATATTGGGGACCTACAGACACTGGATCCTACCCAGTTCGGCTTTGTTAAGGGCAGATCCTGCCTCTTAAACCTGGTCAATTTCTTTGAAACAGTCACCAAGGCCATTGACGAGGGGAAGGTGGTCCACACAGCCTACCTGGACCTCGCAAAAGCCTTCGATACAATACCCCACTCGGGCATTATAGATAAGGTCAACAGCTTAAATATAAACCCCTATGTCACTAGATGGGTTGCAAACTGGCTCAAGGACAGAACTCACCTGGTTAGAATTGCTGGAGCCATGTCAGACTCCAAACCAGTTACAAGTGGCATCCCACAAGGCTCAGTCCTGGGACCTCTCTTGTTCGGTATATATTTCTCAGAGGTACAGGCCAACATGGAAGGACTGTGGCTGACCAAGTTCGCAGATGACTGCAAACTGGGCACCATAATTGACTCTCCAGCCGACACAAGCATCCTCCAAAAGGGCCTCATAGAAACAGACAACTGGTGCCAGAGCCATGGTCTCAAGCTAAATGCCAAAAGTGTATAGTCATCCCTTTGGCAAAACAAAGTGCCCACAAATTACCATATAAGTGGTAATCCATTAAGTCTGGAAGAAGTAATTAGGGACCTGGGGACCCAAGTTGATAGCAATCTCTCATTTGACAACCACGTGGCCAAAGTGGTTAGAAAAACATTTTATATAGCCCACCTAATGATGAAGGGATTCACATCTAGATCAGGGGAGGTCATCGTGCCTCTTTACTCATCCCTCATCAGGTCCATAATTGAGTACAATGCCCCTTTTGGGATGTACCCTACCAGACACCTGCAGCAACTGGAAAGACCCCAAAAGTACCTCACCAATAGGATCAAAGGGCTCAAACAGATGCCATATGCTGCCCGGTTAAAGAAACTCCAGCTCTACTTAGTGGCATACCGCCTGCTCAGAGGCGATCTGTGCCTGACGTATAAAGCCATGTCCAACCCGGAATTAATGGACATGCTGCAGCTCAGAAAATCCAAATCCCATCGAGCTACGCGCTCAAGAGACTTGAACCTCAGCACTGAAATAAATAGGACATGCTAGAGGGACAGATTCATAACCCAGAGGCTCCCTTCACTCTGGAATAAAATCCCAGTCCAGGTTAGGCAGAGTCCCTCATTAACTCTCTTCAAGAGGAATCTTGATGAGGGATGGGGGAATCGTAGGTTTACCCCGGTATCACTTCTGTGTCACTGTTAGACAGAGGCACAGTATACTAATCTCAAAAAAGGGCATAGCAAAATTAATTTAAAATGGGTGGCAAAAGCCAAACACACTCTGGCTAGGCTTATAAATGCCCTAGGGCAGATAGCCTAGTATGAACCTATGAACCTATAAACCTATGTGTAGATGTGTTCATTGATGTATGTCCTGGGTGGCTGCCTTGCAAACAGTCTAGCATGTTTGGGAACCATGATCCACACATGAACATACCACAGTTAGTAGGGTTGTGTGTGTGTCAGCTTCCAATAGCTCTGTTTATAACTGCAACCATGATGGACTCCATGACCTTGCAGATCAGACCTCATAGGCGTACTGGACTTGACTTCCCATGGTGTGTTGTGCACCAACACTTGTGGGGAGTGCCATATGTAGCTGTGACACATTCAGCAGTTCCACATCCTGTGTAGGGGGTGCGGCTCCGCTGACTGTTCAGGTGCATGATCTGTTTGTTCTGTAGTTTGTGCATGACACATATTGGGAATCAATGTATTCCACCTGCTGCCATGCTTTTGGCAGTTGGGGTAGCTGCTCATCCATTCTACATGTGATATCTCCTGGTATGATGATGTGGACTATTGTCAGTGGGGGATGGGTATGTACATATGGGCCTGTCTGTCATGATGTCGGCATTGACACTCAGGTACAGTTAGCCCTGACTCAGGACATATATGTGTGTACATTGATATTTATGACAAAGCTGAAAGAGGTGTCATGATTCAGTCTGGACTCCTTCTCAGCTCCTCTTTACAAAACACTAATGAACATAAGCACTAATCCCTGTTATACTCTTTTACATGCTTAACACCCTACTGATCCTTTGTGATCAGGCTACAGAGTATGTCATGATAATATCCTGGCATGTCCAGGGGTCTGTTTTTTGTGTACTCTTCAGTCCAGCTGGTGGATATTGTGATATTGACACAATGTTACATTTGCCTCATGTACACAGACAACCCTCTCCTCCTCCAGACAAACTCAGATATATGTGTGAGATGCACCTATATAGACATACAGGGTGCTGAACTCTCTCAACCCATGACTAGCACAGTCTATCAGGTGGTGAAGGTAACCACACACACCACATATCAGTCTCACATATCCTCTAGCAACAGCACTCAAACCACATTAGCACACATTGACATACTCGGATGCTGTAAATGTACTCTACCTAAGCAGCAGAGACCTCCGAAGCAGACACACAAACACACCTGCTACCCCACTACAATACCCACATATCACTAAGTTCACAATGTCAGTGTGCCACACAGTCACTGCCCTTCGGGCTAAACAACACACCTAATACACTTGTAATAGGTGACACTTATGTTCAGACACACTGACGTACCACTCACCAGCCCTGACAAGGGAATAGTCACTTTGGGCTGTCTGTTGGGTGCCAGGATCTGCCACATAACACAGGCAGTTAGGTCACTCCAAAGCAAGTACAAGACTGGCACCATCATTGTCCATGACCCTGACCTTGTCTAGCATCTTACACCCACCAATTATGATGTCACAGTATACGGACACACATATCACATTTAACAGTTGGCTAACAAATGTGTTTCATTCAAAGGGGATACAGTGTCTGTCAGCATATGGTGACATGCTCAACATGCCACGTAGCTTCACTATGGACAGCTTGCTACCACCAGAGTGCCTTTTTTAAGCAGGGCTCAGAAGACAAACACACCTCCATAGACATTACAGGTTAAATGAAACTAAGGGTAATGCTGCTCAACAACAGTTGTGTTAACCTCATATTGTGGCATCTCAGGACTCTCCTCAGTATGGAGGAGAGCAATATCTGTGCACTGACAGACACCTGGTTCAGGCTCGCTTATGCACACCAGCACTACCAGGTTATGTTTCATACCATGCTGTCTGACAACAAGACTTGGAACAGACAACACAACTAGGAGGAGTATCCATATACATCACAGATACACACACCTCCAGATTAGTAGCACTGCACAAAGCATCACAGACCATACATATACAACTACCACTGTGCAATACTGCCGTTCAGTTTGTTGCCTGTTACTGAACACACTCCCAAACTCAGGAAACACACTCGGCTTTTGTGGGAACTATGGAGAATATGAAGGTCTCCACAGGCACCATTATATTGTGTGACTTCATATACACACATATTGACAGGGGATACTACTCAAGGCCCGACAACCTCACCCAACAGCACTACAATTTGTGGACTCATATGCTTCAGCACAACCAGTCAGCACAGGCACAAGGGGGAATACATATTGGACCTGCTCATCACCAACATGGGGACTCTATGTTCCACACCAGCGATATACCCCTCATTGGTAAGGTCAGAACATACATGTATCTCACAGGACATACATATAACCTCCATACACCCATCCTGGGTAATCTTGGTGAACTTCTCATGAGTCAACATCTCACTTTACCGAAGCATGGTGGTATCCTTCAGAGATCCTGAGACAGTGGCATATATGGCTCACACTGCTGCATCCTTTACATACACATTCTATGGACACCTAGTGGACTGCATGGATTTTGCTATCCCAAATAACAACAAGAGCCACTACTACAATGGCAGGGGACCTGTCTAGTAGACCCCAGCCATTAATAAGATGTACAACATCAGGAGGATGCTACTACATGATAGAGCACAATCCCAGACTGGGAAGGCATCTGTGATCTGTACTAGCAGACAGCTACAATCACTCATGGACTTTTCTAAGGGCCGCTTCTACCAGACAATTGCACCTGACACGTAGGACTATCATACAGCCTTCTTCAGTTATGTCAGGAACTTGGGTGGACACTCACTGATATGCTGTGAGTTACTGCATACTGACTAAACCTACCCTGAACCCACTGGCATTGAATACATCCTGGCAAACAGGTTCAGTGCAGATGTCTCCCACCCATCCCCCCTAAGGAGCAACTATCCATCCCAACAGAGTATAACCTCCCTGACATCACACAGTAACAGGTGAGTGCTGCCCTCCCCACAGCGTACATCACAGTAGCAATGTGACCAGATGGTGTCCCAGCCTGCATCATACACGAGCATCATGACAAACGCAACCCTCACATTACATCACTGTTCAATATCAGAGTTACCACAGGATATGTACCCAAGGAATAGCATACTGGGACAGTGGTCCCACTCCACAGAGTTGGTGCCACAATGGATCACAGACAATATTGCCCTATAAGCCTATGTAGCCTGTTCTGCAAAGCTATGGAGCATATTGTCATAGGACTCCTACACATAGACATCGGGAACCTGCAGACACTGTGTCCTACTCATTTCAGCATTGTTGTGGGCAGATCTTGCCTCTTGAACCTGTAGGTATTCTTTAAATGGCTAACAGGTCCATCGACATAGGGACGGCTATCCACACAGCCTACCTGAACCTTGCAAAACCATTCAACACAATAACCCACTGGGCCATTATGCATAGGCTCACCAGCGTCAATTTGGACACATATTTCACACAATGGATTGATACCTAGATCAGGGATAGCACCCACATGGTCAGGATTGCAGGTGCCATGTCTGACTATACACCAGTTACACATGGCATCCCACACAGCTTGGTCCTGGGATCTCTCTTGTTCAGTATATATTTGTCTTACGTACAGGCTATCACAGGGGGAATATGGCTGAACATGTTTGCACTTGACTGCAAACTGGGTGCCATGATCAACTCTCCAGCTGCCACATGCATACTCAGTCAGGGTCTCACAGAGATGGATGACTGGTGCCTGAGCCATGGCCTACAGCTAAATGCCATTAGTTGCATAGTCATCCCCTTTGGGAGTAACAACATGCCCACACATTACCACATAGGTAGTACTCCATTACATACGGTAGTTGTTAGGGGATTGGGGACATCACTTGTCTTTTGTTCAGCTATGCCCTACTTAGACCAGGCTTGTCTGAAATTGCTCAATATTCACCAACATTGCTGGACGTTGCCCAATATTACTGAACATTGACCACAGTTGTGCTAGTTGGTGTGTGCGATTTTGTTTGCATATACTACATGGTGGTAATTGCTGTTTAGCACTGCTTTATATTGCTTAACACATGGCATTCATGCCTTAGGTGGTGCTGCAGGGCTGCCTATGTCGGATGCACATACTACACTCCCTGCACATGTTTGGAAGCAGGTAGTGTCAACTTAGGCATCCCTTTTACTTTATGTGCGAGTCAGAGAGGGGTATCATTTCCAGAGTTCCTACTGAGCCAGTGTATGTGCTATGCGTTGCCTCTTTGCCAAGGCCAAAGCATACTGGGCACGCCTCCTTCTGCCTACTGGGGCAGGCTCAGGTTGTTCCTCCTCCAAGTCATGCTCTGCCTGTGATGGCCTTGGCAATGGTGGGGGGCTGTTTGGCCCAGGCTTATGCTGGTCCTGCTGCAGCTGTTTTCGCAGGATCATATTATGTAGCATAGCACATACCATGACAATTTGGGTACATGTAGTTGGTGAGTACTGCAAGGCTCCACCAGATGTGTCCAGGCACTGGAACCGTGACTTGAGCAGCCCAAACACACACTCTATTACATTATGTGTTTGTGCGTGTGCCTCATTATGGCGTTCCTGTTCAGGTGTGTGTGCATTTCTGAATGGTGTCATCAGCTACAGATCTAGTGCATAGCCAGCATCCCCCACTAGGTGACCATGTGGGATGTCACCATTGGAAAATGTCTGGTACAGCTGCGTCAGATGCCAGATATGGGAATCATGGTAGCTTCCAGGGCAGCCTGCACACACATTCAGTATTATGCCCTGGGCATCACACATGACCTGGCAGTTGATGAAGGGGAAGCCCTTGCGGTTGAAGTAGAACCTACCTCGCTCGCCAGCTGGTACTTTGATGCATATGTGCGTGCAGTCTATTGCACCCACTACCTCAGGATATTCTGCTAATTGCTGGAAGAGACGCATATTGCTGGCCAATACCTCACGGGAATTGGGGAAATATACATGATCACCGACATGTGCTGACATGGCATCCAGGAACTGGTGTAGTACCCTGGATGCTGATACCTGTGATATCCCCATCATATCACCAGTTGGTCTCTGGAAAGTACCTGTTGCTAATATTCTTAGGCCAACACATACCTTGGTTTCCACTGGGATGGGTTCCCCCCTGTTGGTTCTGCGTGTGAGGCGTGGCCTGCACAGCTCAACAATTTACTGCAGGAGGTCTCTGTCCACTCTATAGCGCTCCACTATCTCCAGCTCATGTAGCCCCTGGTAGGTTACCCTGGGCCTGTACACTCTTCTCCGTCTCCTCACTGTGGGTTGTCCAACAACATTTCCATTGTCACCACCCTCAGCATGCTGTATATGTCGCCATATAACAGCAATGGCAGCCCCTAGCATATCTTTGTCTCAGTAAAGCTTTTTCAGTTTTCACTTCTATTAGCTTACTGCAGTGTCTGTTGTGAGAAAAATACTGGACTGTTGTTTGCAGAGTTTTAAGTGCTAGGCTGGGCTGGGCTAGTGTACTGCCTGTGTAATTGCCTGATTCTGATTGTTTTCACCTGCTAGCTCTGCTAGTACTCCCTGGTAGCTTCCTACTATTTGTTGTGCTTCCTTTTTCCTTTCTGTTTCCTCAGCTGGGAGCGCCGCACACACAAGCGCAAACACGCTCACAGCAGCTCACACGCATGCACACATGCTTACACGGACTAAAACTTGCTTATTCAGGTTAAAACACATGCACACCAGTGTAAACGTGCTTACAACTCTTTAAACAGTCTTATACATGCTTACTCTGGCTTAAACGCATCCACTCACGCTTACACGAGCGCACTCTGTCTTACTCGGGGTTACAGGCGTGCACACGCAGGCATGCACGCTCAGCAAGAAACTTTGGTGTTATCCATGGTATACACCTTCCATTTCTTGGCTTTCTCTAGCCTACCTGTTGACACACCTCTTTCCATGATGTGTGAATAACAGCTGACACATACCACTCTGCTCCAATTAGCTTCACTTCTTTCATACATACCCCCCTCGTGATGTCACCTATCTTCTACTCTCTTACTCCCTATATCCTACTCTTACACTCCACTGACTGTGCTCATTTGCTATGTAAACTAGCGATTCACTATCCTAACACTCATTTACATAGGATTGCCTACTAATGCTTGGTTACATGTCTTAGACTGAGCTTCCCCCCTTAGCAACCTCTACTTGGTGGCCATCTTGTCTTCAGCCTGCCATTCCCTTGCATTGTATATTACCACTTTCAATAAAATCCACATTTGTGGGTTTTAATTCGTAGTATTCTGGTTTTTAGAGCGCAGCCCGTTTGCACGGCGCTGCGCTATGCTTAAACATTGGAAATCAGTGAAAAAAATTATTTTTATTTTAATTTTGCATCAGGGAACATTTCCAATGGCCGTATATTTGGCCATTGGCATGCTTCCTGCACTGGATGCAACCTTTATTTGGAGCTGTCACGGCTCTGTTTTGCTATTTGCAGAATGGTACTCAGTTACATTTCTGCAAATAACACTGCTCTTACTCGGACAGGTTCAGGTTTCCTGAATCGCAAATCTACCTCATTTGCATGCCTTTCGCCTGCAACTGAGGTGATTTGCATGTCCCAGCCCAGTCTGTGTAAGAGCCGTTTTAAGAGCTCTCTTACACGCCTCTACAGGCTGTTCCTGGATCGCTTGTCGCACATGATGGCTGCATGGAGTCTTAGTCTACTCTTAGACTCCATGCAAGCCATCGTGAATCCGGCCCTTAGACAAAAACCTAAATTAATTCACCACATCATTTAGATATCCTGGCATTTAGCTTGACCAGTCTCTCAGCTTCCAGCACCACATTCAGAAAGTCAGATACAAACTCAGCAACCTCTTATTATGAACCTAAATTATTTCCCATTTTTTCACAACCTGCTAGAGCAGCATTAGGCAAGGTGTTCGTGCACAACTAGAATATGACCTTCCCCTCTTCTCTTTACAAAAACATTACTACCTTACAATCTGTTTCTAATAGAATCTGCTGTTTCATCCCCAACTCTCCTTGGTGTGAACACACTGCAAAACCTTGGAAAATGAAGATTGGCTACCTAGTCAAGGCACAGCATACCTCTCAACCTCTTAGAACAAGAAATCTGGACAAAACCATGAATAAAAGTGGGACAAAGGCCTAAATATTGCTCTTACAAGCTTAGAGCATTGATAAAATAACATTTTTTTTCATTTTTCATTAACATGCATTTTCTGAAGGCTATGAAGTCTGAAACTAAAATGTCTGTCATTATTTTCTAACTTCAGTCTTTAACGATCTGCCACTAATTTGCCAGAAAACCACAATTTTATGAAAAACAGACCAAAAATATGAGGCAAAAATCTGGTAATTCCGTGAAAATCTGTGCAGTTGAGAGGTGTGAGGTAGAGCAAACCTCCTTTCTGGATCAATTCTCCTCAAACTCATATGCCAAGCCACAGTACCCCTCCCTAACTATGATATTCACTACATTCAATCCACAGTACAATATAAGAAGCCTATCCACTAATCACCACATTCTCATAAATTGATTGAGATATAATGAGAAAAAAATTAATATAATGAAAGATAAAAAGGAGAGTTAAAATATACATATGATGAAATTACGTCTATAATTAAAAGGCATGTAAAGAATGTAACAAGGTGTGTGGAAAGTAAAGAAGATGAAAAAGGAAGTTGTGGAAGAAACAGAAAAAAATAAGTGAGAGGAAAAAGGATGGTATAAAGGAAGTTACAGAAGAATCCACACCAGATTCAGATGGACTGCAGTATAGTTTTTATAAAGAAAGAAAATGAAAAAAAATGTTTTACTGTAAATAGTGAATGAATGGATGGAGGATTGCATAAAAAAGAAGAAAAGAAGATTCATAAGGGGGTTGTAAAATTTATTTTGAAAAAAGGGAAAAGGATGAAATAAAAAACAATGGAGATGAATTACACTGGGAAATACAATCTATAAAATATTTGTAAGATTATTTGGAAAACAATGATGGGTGTTATGATAGAAGGACTGGATGAAGGGGGTGCAAGGGTAAAGAGAACAGTGTAAATGAAATTCAAATGATGGTTAAGGTAGTGGTCGAGTGAATGGATAAGGGGGAGAAAAGTAAAAGCATGTGATGTGTTAAAGTATTTGATAATATTGATTGTAGGGGAATGTTGAACATTTTAAAAGAATATGATGTAGAAGTAGAAACAAGGATAGTAAGGACAATTTATGAAAATTAATTTGTGTCTGTGATGGTGAATGGATGGATATGAAAAAAAAGGGAAGGGGTAAAGCAGGACTGCCTATTAAACATGTTGTTGAGTACAAATTTGTAGATCAGGGATAGAAGATGGTAGATGGGACGTTTAGGAAGGGATAAAGGTGCCATTAATATAAACTTGTGCAGATAATTTGGTTTTAGTAGCCAAGAAGAAACACTGAATGAAAGAGATAATTTCTGGAAAGCAACAAACTTTGGGTACTGTGGGATTGCAACTAAATAAGTCAAAAAGTAATGGTTCAGAAAAGAGGTAAACATGGGACGATTTACTTTACCAGAAATTAAATTGATGTTCTATGGGTTAAGTCTGGAAGGAAACAAATAGTAATAGAACAATAAACAGAAGTTTAAAAAGAAATCAGAAAGTTGGTTGAGTGACTGATGCAGGACGTCTTAGTAATTCCTACAAAAAGGGGTATATATGTTAAACAACTATATTTTAAGAAAGCTAGCATGTGTAGGTGGTGTGCACGTTTCCAAGCTGCATGGAAAGTGAAGTTTTTGGTATGTTAGGTATTGAAGTGTCAGTAAAGCAACAGGTAGAACATTTGCCTTTAGTGCTGGTAGATCAGAAAACTGTTCTATTCCCATTCTGAAAGATTGTATTGTTGACACTTTATGGCGGCATTGGGAGGATTCTGCCCTCTTGAGTGTGTGTCACACTTCAGATGAAATGTCAAACTGACATTCCATATGCTTGATTTAGTGGTAGTCTAGGTGGAGATAAAAGATCCCAGGGCACTTATTGAAAAAAGTTGAGGAGGTTTCCTGGTGCCCTGGCCAAATTTCACTTAGTAGTATAAATTATACCTCTTGCCCCCCCCCCCCCCGAAAAGATGCAACAAACCTAGTGGGACTAATCCAGTCAACAAATGATAAATACATTAATTAATAAATAATATATGATATTATATAAGATCATAGGATCATAAGACTTTACTTGGCTATTGGCCCTGAGGCCCTTATAAGCCTAGCCAAGAGTTTAGCGCATGTTTAGACAAGTCAGCACCCAAAGCACCTGTCCAGCCGGAAGACAGGTGGAACCCCGGGGTGTATTTTCTGTTTTCCATCCAGTTATCCAGGTTGCGCTTGAAAAGGGATAATGAGGTACTCTGCTTGATGTGAAGAGTGAGTCTATTCCACAGAGGGGGGAGTCTCTGGGACACAAATCTGTCCTGCCAACAAGTCCTATTTGTCACGTGTTGCAGGTTTCTCAAGTGGAGCTTGACTTGTGGATATGCAGCAGTCCCATCAAGGCGGGGTCTGAGATTGTTTTGTATGCCAGACAGAGGTCACCTCAGGGGCGGCTGGTGGCATCGGGCTGCCGGACTGCAGCCCCCTCAAATTAAAAAAGAAAACAAAAAGAAAAAGAAAACAAAAAAAAAATTATTTTTAAATTTTCACAGACTTCATGCAGTAGTCCCGACTACCATCAGTCTATGCACATGCTCAAGGCAGTCCGGCAGGACCCATAGAGGGACGCAAGGAGATGTCTGTGCACTTTTAAAGTGCACAGACACCAGACAGGTAAGTGTATGGTGCATTTTACTTTATGTGTTGGTGCTTGTAACTGGAGTTGTGTATGTGTTAGCTGGTGCTTGTAACTGTGTGTGTGTGTGTAAATGCCCCAGGTGCTCATGGTGGTGTGGTAAGGAATACCTCAGGCTTGAACCCTGTACCCTGTATGCAGGTGTTAAAGACTTGAGTTCCCTACCCACCACCATTTGTAAAAAAATTGCAGATTTTTGCCTCATATTTGATCTGATCTGTTCCTCATAATATCTGTGGTTTGTAAATGTTGCAATGCTTGATATTTGATGGTGTAGTAGTAGCATTGTTGCCTCACAGCTGCAGGTTCTTAGGTTTGATTCTTGGGTGGGGTCTGTATCTTCTCCCTGTGTTTGTGTGGGTTTGCTTTTGTGTCCTCCCATGTTACAAAGACATGTCTGCATTATTTCTTCCTGGGCCTCTGCTGAAAATTGTTTTTGTTCCAAGTCAGACTGTCCTGATTAACAAATGTTAAATAAAATTGACAGGCATTTGAATTTCAGACTTCAGGTTTCTGAATGTTTAATTCCTTGCAGATTTGATGGTGCAGTGGTAGTATTATTGCCTCACAGCTATAGGTTTTCTGGTTTGATTCTTGTTTGGGGTGGCTTCTGTGTGGAGTCTGCATCTCCTCCCTGTGTTTGTGTGGATTTGCTCTGGTGCCCTGCCATTTTACAAAGACGTGTCTGCAGTATTAATCCCTGCGTCTCTGCTGAAAATTGTTTTTGTTCTGTCCGCAGTAAAATTGACCGGCATTTGAATTTCAGACTTCAGGTTTCTGAATGTTTCATTCCTTGCAGATTTGATGGTGCAGTGGTAGTATCGTTGTCTCACAGCTATAGGTTTTCTGGTTTGATTCTTGGTTGGAGTGGCTTCTGTGTGGAGTCTGCATCTCCTCCCTGTGTTTGTGTGGATTTGCTCTGGTGCCCTGCCATTTTACAAAGACATGTCTGCAGTATTAATCCCTGCGTCTCTGCTGAAAATTGTTTTTGTTCTGTCCGCAGTAAAATTGACCGGCATTTGAATTTCAGACTTCAGGTTTCTGAATGTTTAAATCCTTGCAGATTTGATGGTGCAGTGGTAGTATTGTCGCCTCACAGCTATAGGTTTTCTGGTTTGATTCTTGCTTGGGGTGGCTTCTGTGTGGAGTCTGCATCTCCTCCCTGTGTTTGTGTGGATTTGCTCTGGTGCCCTGCCATCTTACAAAGACGTGTCTGCAGTATTAATCCCTGCGTCTCTGCTGAAAATTGTTTTTGTTCTGTCCACAGTAAAATTGACCGGCATTTGAATTTCAGACTTCAGGTTTCTGAATGTTTAATCCCTTGCAGATTTGATGGTGCAGTGGTAGTACTGTTGTCTCACAGCTATAGGTTTTCTGGTTTGATTCTTGGTTGGGGTGGCTTCTGTGTGGAGTCTGCATCTCCTCCCTGTGTTTGTGTGGATTTGCTCTGGTGCCCTGCCATCTTACAAAGACGTGTCTGCAGTATTAATCCCTGCGTCTCTGCTGAAAATTGTTTTTGTTCTGTCCGCAGTAAAATTGACCGGCATTTGAATTTCAGACTTCAGGTTTCTGAATGTTTAACTCCTTGCAGATTTGATGGTGCAGTGGTAGTATTGTTGCCTCCCAGCTATAGGTTTTCTGGTTTGATTCTTGGTTGGGGTGGCTTCTGTGTGGAGTCTGCATCTCCTCCCTGTGTTTGTGTGGATTTGCTCTGGTGCCTTGCCATTTTACATAGACGTGTCTATAGTATTAATTCCTGCGTCTCTGCTGAAAATTGTTTTTGTTCTGTCCGCAGTAAAATTGACCGGCATTTGAATTTCAAACTTCATGTTCTTCAGAATACATAGTAGCACAACCTTTTTTTCTAGCAATTTTCTAAGTTTATAAGATGAATATTTTAAATTTGTCCCTATTTTTGGGACTGTATTCCCCCATTATTGGCTTCGTCCAGGTTTTTGTGCTAAGGTTGACAGCTATGGCAAGAACTGAATTCACTGAATATGGACTGTAGAATTGTGCATATTTACTGATAAAGGTGCACTGTAGAATTGTGCATATTTACTGATAATTGTGGACTGTAGAATTGTGCATATTTACTAATAATGGTGGACTGTGGAATTGTGCATATTTACTAATAATGGTGGACTGTAGAATTGTGTATATTTACTAATAATGGTGGACTGTGGAAGTCTGAGTAGACTTTTTATGATAAATGTTCTCAACTGGGCAGTTTTGCCATTATGGGTGCATATGTTTTGTTTCATTGCTTACTGGAAAAATGTTCAAAACACATTTAAAACACCCTCTAACAAGTGTACTGTATTGTAGGAATATAATTTTTAGTACAATGAGGAAGGTGTATCAAAGAGCACATGTATGTTTCATATGCAAGGGGCCTATGATTCGAAAACAGCCCAAAATTAATCTTTATCTGCCACTGGCAAAATGTATTTTCTTTGAATGTGGGTTTCAATGCTGTTTCAATGAATGTGAGTTTCAAGGGCAGAGAAGTTTTAATGCTAAGTTTTCATTGTGAGACTGCATTGCTTTGTTTAACAGATGACTTAATGTTTGTGCTGTAAAATACAAAATAAAACTTTCAAATGAAGTCCAATCATTGAAGTAAAGCAGTATGCACATTAGTGTTTATGGTAAATGGAGTGAAATAGCCAAGTAATGGTTAATTGGAATGGCTGCAGAGGCTCCAGTTCAACCATTATTTTGTCAGGGGGGGAAGGGCAGCAAACTCAGACAGGCCCAGCTGAACTATACCTCCCAACAGTCCAGATTTTCAAAGAATGAATAGATTTTTGCTTCTTATTTTTGGTTTGTTGTTCATAAAATTTGTAGTTTTAATTCCTAAATGATTTTCCAGAAGTCACTAAATAAGTTTCAGACTTCATAACCTTCATAAAAATGCATGTTAAAGTAAGAGCCGTTCTATCAACTGTCTCAATTTATACAAGAGCAATTTTTAGTACTGTTTATATGAATATATTTGGCCTTGTTCAGATTTACTGCATTAACAGGTTGAGAGGTACATGCAAATAAATTGCTTTATAGAATTAGGCATAGCCAACCTCTCAACTGTCCCCAATTTTGGCTCAAAATGTTGCTCTTCCCCTAATAATCCCTCCATAAAATAGCAATTTTGGAAGAAAACATGGAGGGTTTACAATTAAGAAATAACTGTAATAATCAAAGTTATAGATTACTTGAAATGCATGTAGATTCTTTTATTTTGTCAGCTGCTCAAGGTAGCAGTACTAATATTAAAGTGTCCCTTCTTTGACAGGTAGCAGCTGTATTGTGTGTCTATTTTATATTTTTGCATCACATTTTGGTTCCATTTTTCATAAAATTGTGTTTTTTGGCAAATTAGTGACAAATCACTAAAGACTGAAGTTAGAAAATGACAGACATTTGAGTTTCAGATTTTATACCCTTCAGAAAATTCATACTAATGCAATACCTATTCTATTATCTTTCTAAGTTTATTAGAGCAATATTTAAAAATTGTCCTTATTGTTGTGCCTTTGTCCCACTTCTGTGTATGGCTTTGTCCAGATTTCTTGCTCTTGAGGTTGAGAGGTATGACAAATGTGTCAGGGCCATCACAGTCATCCAGAGAGATTTCAAATTGTGACATGATTGTACTCCCCATGTAGTGACTCTGGAGGATGTGTCCAAGCAACACTGCATAAGTACTACAGTGGCTTTCATCTCATCCTTGATTTTGCAGAATGGTCTGATTTCTGTCATATTTTTGTACTGTTGATTTATGCTTATTACTCAGATTTATGCTTATTACTCAAAGTGCCTGTTGCTCTGTGTTTAAGTAGCAATGCTTTAATGACCATAAGGTAAGCTTGTCTGAGATCGTAAGATGCAAGTAAGCTTTAATAAGCATACTGTTAAAGAATTGCCAACATTGAAGCCTTTCTGTTGTGCCATGCAGAGAATACTTAACTAGATAATGTATAAGCCTTGGTATTTAAGGACAGGATTCCATTATTTTAAGACGCTCCTTACACTTGTTGGAGGCCTCCAATCATCTCTACAGACTTTACGTAAACTAAACAGAATGCCAATCATGTGTGGTCCATAACCTGTACAGTAATCCTTTAAGCAATGTATCTTGAGCTCGTTTCTTGTTTGCTTTTCATTTTTTATTCTCATGTTTTCCCCATGAAACAAGTTGTCAAGCAGCAGGGCTGTTTTGGATAAGAAACATTTTTACAAGTGGGGGCATCACATATATTTCTACTTTCAGCATGTTGCTTGGTACTTTAATAAAGCTGAATATATTATAATTAGAACTGCAGTGCAAGGAGAAGTGGTTTGAGTTGAGTGCTTCTGGTTTTTCTTATACTTGATTTTGACTGGCATTCCAGTAATGTATTTAAAAAGTAATTTATTTTTCATGCCTCACAACCTTTTGTTTCCATCTAGATATTAAGTAAGCTGTCATGCAGCCAATGCATTGAAATATTTTTATTCTTCTACACTTATTTTTGTCTTGATTGGACTTTCATAATGATGGTTTGCCACCCAGGGTATTTAATTAAAGTTAGTTTTTGTGGTTTTGTGCATAGCTCCTCCCTTTATGGTTGACCCCACCCATTCAGCGTCTCCTGCAGCCCCCCTGTGATTTGAAGTCACCAGCCACCACTGGGTCACCTCTGAGGAGTCTGTATGAAACTGAGTAGAGGGACAGGGCTTTTACTCTATCTGTGTAGGGTAGATGTTTGAGGCCCTGGATTCTTCTGCTGAAGAACATCTGTGGTCTCTCCAGCTGCTGCATGTGTTTTGTGAGGAACATGCCAAATGGGGTGTTGTACTCAATAATTGGCCTTGTAAGGGAACAATACAGGGATGTTATGACCTCCTTGTCCCTGTATGAGATACCTTTACTTATGAGGTGCGCCATATAGAAAGCTTTCCTTAAAACGGAAGCAACATGGCGGTCAAAAGTCAGATTGCTATCAACCTGGGTGCCCAAATCCCTCACAACTGATTGTGTGCTTAGGACATTGTTATTAATGTGATAATATGTGGGGATATCACTCTCCCCAAAGGGGATGATGATGCATTTTTTAGCATTCAGCTTGAGGCCATGTTTTTGGCACCAGTCATTTGTTTGGCTGAGACCTTCTTAAAGGATGTCCACATCACTTGGGGAATTGATGGCCATACCCAGCTTGCAGTCATCTGCAAACTTGGTCAGCCATAGCCCACTGGTTTTGGCCTGCACCTCAGAGAAGTATATCCCGAATAACAGAGGCCCCTTTGAAAAATGGTTATGGTAACTAGGATACACAGACTCTAGATGATCCCTGTTAAGGGAAGAGTGCTACAGACCACTTTGGGCATCAACTGCGGTGCACAGTATCCTATAACTAGGACAACACAGATCACAGACTTTGCACCATGGCAGGGCTAGCGCCACTTCATGGTCTAAAAATTGACAATAGGTGATCTGGTCATGTTAACTAGTGTCACCAAAAATGGGCATGGAAATTTGCCAGTGATGTTTGTTGATGTATCCACCAACTCTAACCTATGCCAGGGGCCTATGTAATGGTGAGAGGGGTCTGTGTCCCCTATTGGCCAGTGTGAGCCCACCATAAAGCCCAGAGACCCTAGGTCAATAAGCTACTGCTGGCCAGTGTCAAGTTGGCCAGCTTGGGTTACCTTGGATAGCTATGTTGTGAAAAAGTGGGACATAAAAAAACAATCAACCTGTCAAATGTATACTAAGGATTGTTGCACTCAATACAAGTTCACTAGCAGGATGCAGCTTGCAAAGAACAAGGCATCAGAAACACTTTACCAACTTCTAGAAAGTGATGCAAGTAGATGGCAGAAAAATACTCTATCAGGTTGTAAACAAAAACAGAAAGATAAGGATACTCATCACGCACACTTTATAAAGGATGCCAGCAATAGCCTGCTCGCGTAACCACCAGACATCAAGGCAGACACAAGGAGTACCTCCTGCAGTTTTTGAATGAAGAAAACCCTGCAAAAGCTATGCTGCCCCAGACACAATCTATGAAGAAAGAAGAAGAGGAGACCACTCAAGAAGTAAGAATAGCACTTATGAAAATGAATTCAGGGAAAGTAGCAGGTTCAGATGAGCTCACAGCAGATATGATCAAGATGTTATGTGAGATAGGGGAGAAATAGTTCCAGAAGTTATTCTTAGCAGTATATAGAGAGATAGGCATATATCAGCAGACTGGAAAACAAGCATACTAGTGCCAGTGTACAACTACAAGGGAGGCATTCACAACTGTGGGCAGTATAGCAGTATAAAACTCATGCAATACTGCATGAAAGTTCTTGATAAGGTGATTGATAAACAAACACACAGTGTAGTAGAAAGTAAGATGGCACAGGAGCAGTTTGGATTCAGATCAGGATGCAGCACAGCTGACCCAACGGCTGCAGTAAGACATATAATTGAGAAGAAACTAAAGATGAAGGAAGAGTTCAAGGGATTCCTAGACTTGGATAAAGCACATGATAAGGTTCCAAAAAAGCTTATTTTGGCAATTCTGTGATGGTTTGAAATCCCAGAAACACTGGTAGAATTACTGCAGACTATATACAAGGACCCAATAACACAAGTACAAACGGTATTCAGGCACACACAGGGGTTGCCAGTCTGAGTGGGTGTGCATCAGGGTTCATCTCTGAGCCCCCTGCTGTTCATACTGATGATGGACTGAATCAGCAAACAAGTTGGAGGGGACAGATCAACAAATCTACTGCTGCAGACAATATGGCACTATGTGCAGGCTCTGAACAAAAACTTCAACAGAGGAGAGGGAATAGAATGCAAAAGTGAGGGATAAAACTAAGTACAGATAAGACAGTTGTAATGGCAGCAAATGGGGAAACTAGAACAAGCTGAGAACTGAGACAGAAGACAAAATAGTGGAACAGGTTAACAACTTCAAGCATCTAGGAGGGGTGGTTGAGAAGAAGAAGAAGGGAAGTCTGAATAAGAATGTCAAAGCTACAATCAAGGGGCTGCAGTCAATTGGTACAGAGTGTCAGGGGTAATGTATGACAGAAGAAAGATAAATAAGCTGAAATACAAGGTGTACAAAACAGTTGTACAATAATGCTGTATGGTACAGAAACCCGAACAGTGAAGGCAGAGGAGTTGAGGAATCTTGATGTGATGTAGATGAAGTGCCTTAGATAGGTGGTAAGATGTACACTGTGAGACAGATGAAGAAATGTGGACATCAGAGCAGAAGTCCATGTAGCTCCAATTGCAGAGAAGGTAAAAAAAACAGATTACAGTGGTTTTGGTCCATATGTAGTACACTAGAAGGCAATCTGGTGAAGGAAATTTGGGATAGGCAAGAGAAGACAAGAGGAAGGAAGGGCACCCAGCAAAGAGATGGATGGATTGTGTGAGAGAAGACCTGTAACCATCAGGCATGACTGTTGAAGAAGGTATGAGAGTAGCACTGAATTGAGAGGGATGGCAATAGCTGATGTGATAGCCTGACCCCATGTAGAAAAATAAAGGGAAAAAGGGGTTGATGATGATGGTGGTGGTGGATAGGGTGGGGAGATGAAATAGTTGTTGAAAGTATTTAGAAAATGAAGATGTAAAGTGTGAGATAAAGTGAAAATATAATGAATGTGTAAATAATGAGAGAAATATGGAAATGTGTTACTATAATGACGTAACACCTACTCTTTTGATAAGTGACATGGAAACTTTTACATCCATCTAAGCTAATTCCAACATGGGCAGATGAGACCCCGGTTATGTCTCATCTGAACGACAGCACACTCCATAGTGCAACCCCCCCCCTGCAGTGTCAGTATTGAAAAAAATAATCAGAATACTTTTTGGTGTGGGAATAGAACCCACAGACATCTGACATTCCAGCATCAAAGGTAAGTGCAGTACCTGTTGAGCCATTAACCTCGTGGATTTGTGACTTTGTCCTTTTGGTCAATATTCAAAGCCATGATCATAAGTGAGGAGGTTCAGAAAATGGCCTGTAAAGTGAAAGTTTCATCCTATGACTCAGCTCGCTGTTCACCACTACAGTCCAGCATGTCTGTATTTCCACATCCAGTCACCCAGATCCCTCCTCCCTCACTCATAAACATTTTTTTTTAAATTAAACTAAACTAAACATTTTGCACCATGTTCAGAAACAAAGCTAAAAAAACATGCACTGGAGATTTCTGGCAAATGAATTCCAATCCTGAGGATTTGATAATTTGGCATATACACAGACAAAGATTTATTTGCAAGTGGCAGAAACCTAAATGCTCATTATGAGTATTGTATTACACTTGTAGTACTGTTTCTGTAATATTGTAATAACTTTTTCACACCCTGGGCAGAAGTTCTCATCATCCTTTTTTTTTTTAAGTTCTCAGTATCATGTATCATGCATGACTTATATGCTTCAATCTCATTTTTTTTCCTCTAAAGAAATTCAGAGAAAAAAATGGTTATTACCCTAGGATACAGAAATTGAAAGTGATATCAGCAAATTAAGCTTGCTGCTTCTGAGAAGAATTTGGTAGAACAGTTTACATAAGCCTAGACTTAGTATTGTATTACACGTAAATGCTTTCCTTTGGGCAGAGGTGATATTTATAGCTGTGCTTTGACTGCTTAAGTTTGCTGTGGACTAATGCTGAAACTAATGCTTTGCATCTTAAGCTGGTAGGATAGCTCTCTGGTAAATATTATGAAAACTTGCCTTGTTTATTTAACTATTTTTGTTTGGAGGCATCAGAGCATTTTGTCTCCTAATGGTGACTCTCCCATTTCTTCACATGATATATTATAGTAGAGTCTTGATTATCCTAACTAATTGGTTGGTGTACATCATAACTGTAAAAACTCAAAATACCGAACGGCATTACATCAAACACGAAACCGCGAATGCTGACAATATCGAAGGCGCGGAACATGGAATTCTTACCCAGGGCAAGAATTTGGTGAGCCATTCCACGACTTCGCTACTTCCTCCACTGTGGTGGGATCGCAGAGTTGGTATATTTAACTGGGGGGGTGTGGGGGTGAAGCCCCCCCCACATTAGACATAGGTTTTTGGTGTGCTTGTGTTGTGCGTGTGTTTCTCGGAACAGCGAATGTTTTCCCTGGGAAAAAATTTGCTATTCTGAGCTTTTGATTATATCACATTTCAAACTTCCAAGTTCGAGCTTATGGTGTTCGATATATTGGAAGTTTGATAATGTGATATAGACCCCTAATGGGGCCTAGGGTAGTTTGGCTAATCAAAAACACATTGAACCAGATTAAAAATGTCTAAAATCTTGTTTTTCTGCACGCAGGGAAAACACTTTTCAACTATTCAGCGATTCCAGTGGACAATAAAGAATATTTTTCACACACAAGAAATTTACAAGCTCAAAAAACATGCACAAGTGAATATCTATAATGTTTACATATTCAGACTATATGATTTTTCCTTCCCAAAAACTTTGGAAGGTTGCGTTTGAATAATTGAAGTTTTGGATAATCAATGTACCGATAATTGACTCTCTACTGTATTTGAAAAACTAGTAACTGAATGGCGCATTCTACAAGCAATATCATTTTAAACAATAAGTATATTCTGTCGTCAGTCAGCACACAGTATTGTCTGTTGGGGCAGAGGGCATCAGACAATCTTCCTGCATGCTCTCAACCTTACATAATAGTGTAGGTAGATTTCATCGCCATCCCGGTGGTATTAAAAGAGTAATGACAGATGTTGTAATTTGCAGCCTTCTAGAAGTCTGTATTTGAATAAGAATTCTGGTTTCCAAAACTTGATTACGTTGGAAAAGAATAGCGTATCCAAGACAATGCCTATGTTTTTCATTTGTTTGTTTGTTACACTGGACCCAAGTGAAGTAACAGTTATATGACTGCTAAATATTTCTTTAACTCAGTCAGAGATAAAATAATTTGCTCAAAGAAAAAAATATCAGATTCTACTGCATGGGGCTGATGATGGTGGTTTCATTTCTTTTTACCCTGTATTTTGACTGAAGTTCTCATTACAATAACTGATCTGCAATTAAGAAAACATTGCATGAACCATACTGAAAGTGTCAGACTTGTATAATGTATGCGCTTCTCCCATTTTTCTTTCATTGGCGCCTTCCCATCCCAAAACTATTCCCATTTAACTGTTATGTCAATACAGGGCTATTATTTCAGTTAAGAAAAATAGCACATTTCCCTCAGTATCAACAAAATATGTTCATATATTTCTTATTTTACCTACATAAGGCCCATATTCTAATATACATACTTTACCACAATTTATTGATGGCTGTAAATTGTCACTAGGAATTATAGTGTTGGAATTGACTCCATAAGCATATTCTCCTAATAGTGGCTTAAATTTCATACCCCATTCTTTTAATAAGTCTGTGGATATATTTTTTAACATTCTTCTTTCATATCCTCTATTAATAAATAACTCTATAATATAAGAAACTTCATCCAACATATCATAATAATTAGTGGTCATTCTAATGGCTCTAATAATTTGCCCTTTAAATATATTTCTAAACATCCTTCTTGGGTGATTACTAGTATACTCAAGGTAATTATTGGAAAAGGTATGTTTCCTATGTATTTTAGACTCAAAGTTCCTGTCACCTTTAAATACTAATGTGTCTAAATATGGTAATCCTTTGTGGTCACTAACATATG
Source organism: Protopterus annectens (assembly GCF_019279795.1). Taxonomy (NCBI): domain Eukaryota; kingdom Metazoa; phylum Chordata; order Ceratodontiformes; family Protopteridae; genus Protopterus; species Protopterus annectens. The sequence goes on from NC_056726.1 coordinate 1,212,458,553, forward strand.
TGAATTTCAGATATTTACTACTAGAGTTGATATATACCAAGAAATCATCCAATAATTCCTTTGTACCATCCCAAAGGATATCAATGTCGTCCAGGAACCTCGAGTAGTATCTAATATTCTTATAATATTTACTTGTAAATACATTGGTCTCCTCCCAATCAAGCATAACTAAATTAGCAAATATGGGAGCGCAAGCCGCTCCCATTGCTACACCTCTAGATTGTTTAAAATATTCACCCTCATATTCAATATAGTTATGCTCTAAAACAATTGACATCAATTCCATTATTAAACATATATTATCACACGAAAGGCCACTGTACTTCCTAATGCTGTTGTGAAATGATGTCAAACCAGCTTCTTTGGGAATGCATGAAAACAAGTCTATAACATCCACCGTAACAAATAATAGTTCTTCTTTCCAAATATTAATAGGAAATTTTCTTAAGAATTCCCAAGAGTCCTTTACCATATGGGGAATGATGTTATATATGTGCTTTAAATGATGGTCAACCAAGATGCCCATAGGAAAAGATTTAGACCGACTCCCCGAAATAATGGGCCTAAACGGGGGGGTCAGACAGATCTTTGTGGATTTTTGGAATCCCTATAATCCTAGCCAAGATTGGATAATCCACCTTTATGTACCCATAAATATCGTCCGAGATTCTATGATCTATCAAAAATTCTTCTATGTAATAATCAATATGACGATAAGCTATCTGTATCTCATTCTGAGATACTATTTGATAAACCTGTGTGTCATATAAAATGTCATGTATTTTGGTGGAATACAATGCGTTGTCATATATGACAATTCCACCCCCTTTATCCGGTTTCATTATTCGGATAATTTGGTCTTGTCGTAATGCTTTTAATAAACTATTCTCTTCATTAGTGAGATTATGTCTCAAATATCTATCCGAAATCTTATTAAATAGTTTATATATATGCCTAGAAACCACTTTGTCAAAGACTGCAACTGTGGGGTGCATAGGTGGAATAAATTTACTTTTCTTTTTTAATGATAATTTCCCATGATTTGTAATGTTATCAGTTGATGTAACTGGAGTTTCTATATTTTTATTATTATTAAATAATGCTGCCAAATTTAGTTTATGAGTATATTTCTTAAATTCTAATATAGTATCCACTAATCTGGGTTGAGTGGTTGGAATAAATTTCAAACCTTTGGATAATAAATTAAAATGAATTTTATGAATTTCCATGTCCGTATAATTATATATATATTATAATTTTGATAAGTCAATACTTGACCACCTCTAATAATATCTTGTTCCTGCGTTGATTCTCTATTAATATTCAGACTAAGTGTTCCAGTATTAACCTCAACATCATTCATATCAAAAGTAGTCCTAGAATTTTCACAAACATTAGAAAATATTACATCACAATCTTTGACTACTTTGGAACACATGCCCTTAATATCTAGAGAGTTTAATGAAGGGGTCCTTAAAATAGGTGTTAAATTTAATTGTACCCCTCCCATCGTCTCTGTCTTTGCGGATTCCTGACATTTCTTTCCCCCAAAAAATGATCTTCATTATATCCATATCCATCATTATTTGGTGTACCTATCTCTCTGATACCTCTTGGAACATAATTATGTTCCTTAGAGAACCCATATTTGTAATTTCTATTCCATTTGTATGCATTATTATTATGGTACTGGTTTATATCTCTTGATAGTTTATGAACCTTTCTCTGGTACACCTTCTTAGAATAAAGTTCTACATTCTGAAATTGTTTTTGGTATAATTTTTCCCACTGGGGAAACAATAAATCCTGTTTAATTTTTAAATTCATATTTTCAACATCAGAAAACAATTGACTTAATTTGCTATCATTATACTTAATTAAAAGTTTCATATACTGAATGCCAAAAGAATCAAATAAAATATTAAAATCTGAAACAACAGCTTCAGTTAAATCAACTCCCATAGGAGCTTTAAAAAATCTAAGTCCCATCGGGACCACATTCGATTCAATGCATTTACAGAAATAAGCATTATCCATCTTTAAATTATTAATGGTCTGTAGATTCTTACCAAAAGAATTTATAAGTTCACGTAGGGATCCAGGAGGATCCTCACATTGCGTACGTTGAAAATTGTTCCCAGAATTAGAGTTAAAATCACAGGCATAATTTAAAAAGTTTTGTAAACAGTCTTTTTGTGCAAGGTGACTTTTCACAAGAGGCTCAGTCTTATTTGATATATGCCCTTGACTCCGTTCCCGACTATTACCTGAAATGCAAGTAGCATAAGTTCTTATAGGTTCTTTCCACTTAGGTTTTGCTCCCTCCCTTTGGTAATTAACATCGCGGTCGTCGAAATTAAAGTCAAAAGTAAAATCAGATAAGCCAATTCTGCTACTGCTCCTTAGCAGATGTGTAGAAGGTAAATTAATAGAGTTAGATAAATCACGTATACCCCCCTGACCATTGGGGATATCTAAAGATTGTAAACTAGAACAGTGTGACTTGTTGGATTTATTTTCTTTAGCATTTACGCTGAAATGCATATCTGGCTGAACCGATACAGTTTCTTTAACAGATGCAGTCAGTACATCTGAAGATGTTACCTGTACAGTTTGTTGGCGGCGCCCCAAGTCCTTCAGTAGATTGGTAATATTCAATATTTCACTCCTTAACGTGGCTAACTCAGCCTGAATGCTGTTCCATTCACTCTGAGAAATTGATGAACTCAGCGGGGATGTAGTTTCACGAACAGACTCCATGGGTCTAATGTTATAAGGATATCAGCCAAATTACAGCGTGTGGAAACAACAGAACTGGATAATAGCACACACTGAATGCCCACAGGTCTTGTGAAGCTTACGATGTACCCAACTGCTGAAAACACAGGAGCGTTGAAGTAAAAACAAGTGGAAATTTATTCAAAATAACAGTACATTAGGTTTAGCGCTTTCACTCAGCAAAGTGAGCTTCTTCACAACCATTTTAAAAACGGATACAGATTCAATTATATTAACTTTCAACTTCCAAGTTCGAGCTTATGGTGTTCGATATATTGGAAGTTTGATAATGTGATATATACCCCTAATTGGGGCCTAGGGTAGTTTGGCTAATCAAAAACACATTGAACCAGATTAAAAATGTCTAAAATCTTGTTTTTCTGCATGCAGGGAAAACACTTTTCAACTATTCAGCGATTCCAGTGGACAGTAAAGAATATTTTTCACACACAAGCAATTTACAAGCTCAAAAAATATGCACAAGTGAATATCTATAATGTTTACATATTCAGACTATATGATTTTTCCTTCCCAAAAACTTTGGAAGGTTGCATTTGAATAATTGAAGTTTTGGATAATCAATGTACCAATAATTGACTCTCTACTGTATTTGAAAAACTAGTAACCGAATGGCGCATTCTACAAGCAATATCATTTTAAACAATAAGTATTCATGTGTGTCAGCACACAGTATTGTCTGCTGGGGCAGAGGGCATCAGACAATCTTCCTGCATGCTCTCAACCTTACATAATAGTGTAGGTAGATTTCATCGCCATCCCGGTGGTATTAAAAGAGTAATGACAGATGTTGTAATTTGCAGCCTTCTAGAAGTCTGTATTTGAATAAGAATTCTGGTTTCCAAAACTTGATTACATTGGAAAGAATGACATATCCAAGACAATGCCTATGTTTTTCATTTGTTTGTTTGTTACACTGGACCCAAGTGAAGTAACAGTTATATGACTGCTAAATATTTCTTTAACTCAGTCAGAGATAAAATAATTTGCTCAAAGAAAAAAATATCAGATTCTACTGCATCGGGGCTGATGATGGTGGTTTTCATTTCTTTTTACCCTGTATTTTGACTGAAGTTCTCATTACAATAACTGATCTGCAATTAAGAAAACATTGCATGAACCATACTGAAAGTGTCAGACTTGTATAATGTATGCCGCTTCTCCAATTTTTCTTTCCGTGACGCCTTCCCATCCCCAAAACTATTCCCATTTAACTGTTATGTCAATACAGGGCTATTATTTCAGTTAAGAAAAATAGCACATTTCCCTCAGTATCAACAAAATATGTTTCCATCATCCTGGTTTCTGATTCTTTACTTTACTTTTTAAGATTTTTTTTCACATTTTCCCACATTTTTTAAATTGGATTGTCCAGTTATGTACAGTCCGTTTTACAGTAGGCCTGGTGAAGAAGCTAAAAGTTACACTGAATTCAATGAATTTAATACATATGAATAACAAATTTTGATAAATTAGCTGAGTATCAGGAATTAACTACATTACTGAAGAATATACAAATATGAAATGTACATTAAATACATGTCTGATGAATGTGAATTTGAGAACAAAGAGTTAAAAATAGATCAGCCTTAACAAAGGTTATGCAGGGTCATATAAAGGGGTTCATCCCAACTAGGACACCATAGTTAATGTGCAGCAAACTAATTAGTAAGGAGGTTTTATTCAACCTGTTGGCTTCACACACCTTTGCAAGAGATGGCAGAAACTCTGCTCCCTATAATTATTGGTTAGAATATATAGTTTTTTTTTATTTATTTTATTTAAAAGTTCTGAAATGGGTAGAGCACTGGTCCCGATGGACCATTTTCAGGTCTGTCCAGAAAGTACACAAAATTACATAACAGCTATAGGTATACATAGTTACTATCAGACAAACATGATGATAAAAAAAAAATAAAAACAGCAATGGGAAAGGAGTGATGTGGAGCATATTGTTGCACATATTGAAAGAGGTTTTGAGAAGGAAGCGTGATCTGTTGAACCATGGGCAATAAACCCTAGAGGGTAAGAAGAGAAACAAATGAGGAATAACACCAGTAGTACTGGATTTGCTTCTTCATTTACACATTGCCGCTAAGCTGAGGTAGCTTTGGTGCCTACTGCCTTTAAAGGACATCTTGATGGCTTGTATGTTGGAAACAAGATTTACAAGAAATGCCGTACCTCTTTTAGACATAAAACGTCTTCCCAATTTTTGATTGTAAGATCTTTTAGGGACATCACTGAGTATTTGCACTGAGAAACTGCAGGTTGTTTGAAAGCCACAGACTACAATGCCAGAACTCACTCTTAGACTGGATCAAAAGAATGCTGCGACATCATTGACCTCAGTTATTGTGGATGAGCTAACATTGTTTGGGTAGATATACAAATTAGGAATTTTCCTGCTCTGGATTATTATTTCACAAAGTTCTGTAACTCCTTCATCCTTCTGTTTGCATTCCTACAGGTGATGAATGCTTTGCTGTGGAGAGAATCTCCTGCTCCTTTCTGGTCATGTGTCATTTTACCTCTAATTTAGAAATTCAGAAGCTAAGGAGGAACTCTTATGTCATATCAGATGGACTAAGATGAAAGGATCCAGCATTACCATAAGTACATAACCTCTTTTTCTCTTTTATTATATTACTAGCACAGTGATGCTTATTAAGATGTGTAAACTTCATCCAGAAGATCAGTAATGTTTTCATTCATTGGTTCTTGAGGAGCTCTTAATGCATTATGTATATTATATCATGCATCTAGATGTAAAGAGACAAAACAAAAAGACAACAATGCTACATAATATGCACAAGGTTTGCAGGAGGAAGGGACAGTGAAAAACGTATGATGGATGGCAAAACAAAAATTCATTACAGATATTCTACATCAAGAGTTGCTATACTTTGACAGAAGTGAGATCATTTTGCTTAAAAAATAAAAAGAAAGACAGTGAAAAATAAATCTGTGAAATAAAATATTTAATTTGTAGAAAAGAATCCTTTGACTGAGTTCCTATGACTTTAGAAATCTTAGGTTAGCATCTCATCAACTCCAGTTTACATACCTTGTGATGTTGAGCAAGTCAGTTAACTTCTTGTGCCCTTGTATCTTGCCTTATTGCCTGAAAAGGACTTTAGTGTTCAGGTGAAGATACCCAGTTACCAATCTGCTAATCAAATAGTAACCATAAGATAAACTGACCATTTCTAGTTGCTTTTCTTTTCATATCTTCTCCATCTGATGACCTTGATTATCCTAGAAGTCATTTATGACTTCTCTTCTCCAACTGTGCAGGTATTTTGTGTCTCATGAGCACCATTTCAGTCAAATAATGCTTTGTCCCCTCACATAACATCTCAGATTATCCTTCCACATCATGTCATCTGAATGAAGTTTTAGACTGAGCAGTCTCTTACATTTAACAGAACCTGTCATCCTTTGATTTCTGTATCATGTAAAAGGCATATCGAAGTCTGGTGTATTCTCTATTGCTCTCAGATAATCTACTGGATATAAAATAAGAGGGAATAGTCTTTTTCCAGACATTTGACATCCTTTCAGTTCCCTTCTTTGGAACTGTTCCTTGTATTGTATGTCTGTCAGAGGAGTACCGCCAAGGTCAGGCAACGTCACCAGGTGGAGTCATACAAGTGAGAGGTACAATGGCACAAGTACACATTCCATGTTAATGGAGGTCCTGGTCCATCACATTTCCAGCATGACACCCATTCTGTCCAGTTGTTTGCCGTGCTGATTGGATTTCTCATTCACAAAATATAGAAACCGCAAAGTCCTAGTGTTGCTCAGTGACTGGCAATGTCTTCATTATGCAGTTATCCACACTGGGTTGCTATTCAGAATAACATCATAACTATGCATTTTGCTATGCAGAATAGCATCATAATCATAGGTTCATAGGTAGGTACTAGGCTATTGACCCTAGGGCCTATATAAGCCTAGCCAAAAAGATACCCAAGCTTTTGCCACCCAGGAAAATTATTTTCCTGTGCCCCTGTCAAGCAGAGCCACAGAAGTGATCCCCGGAGTGAATTTCCTATCTTGCATCAAATCATCAAGATTTTTCTTGAAGAATGCTAATGAGGAGCTTTTTTTGATATAGATAGGTAGTTTGTTCCAGAGTATGGGAAGTCTCTGGGACAGGAATCTATCCCATGCTGTTTATTGTGGTGACAAGGTTTAGGTCCCTAAAGCATGTAGCTCGGAGGGATTGGGATTTCTTTAAGTGGAGCATGTCCAACAGCTCTGGGTTTGACATAGCTTTGTATATTAGGCAGAGATTGCCTCTGAGTAGGCAATATGTGACGGAGTAAAGCTGGAGTTTTTTAAGACGGTCTGCATATGGCATCTGTTTGAGGCTGGTAATCCTCTTTGGGAGGTATTTATATGGCCTTTCCAGTTGTTGTAGATGTCTTGTGAGGTACATACCAAAAGGGGCGCTGTATTCTATAATGAGTCTAATGAGTGACGAGTAGAGGAGAACAATGACCTCTTTTTTCCTGGATGAGAAACCTTTTGTGATGAGGTGTGCCACATAGAAGGATTTTCTGACTACTGTGGCAATGTGATTATCAAAGGAGAGACTACTGTCCACCTGTATCCCAAGGTCTCATCACACTTTCGGTGTTAAGTAGACTACCACCTATATGGTAGCTCATGGGTACAGAGTTTTTACCAAAAGGGATGACAATGCATTTTTTTGGCATTGAGCTTGAGGCCATGGCTTTGGCACCAGGCATCTGTCTCAGTGAGGCCCTTTCGTAGGATGTCCACATCATTAGGAGTTTCAGTTATGGCTCCTAGTTTGCAGTCATCTGCGAACTTCATTAGTCAAAGACCTTCTGTGTTAACCTGTGCTTCAAAGAAGTAGATACCAAACAGGAGAGGACCCAGGACTGAACCCTCTGGTACTCCACTTGTCACTGGTCTGAAGTCAGATTTGGAGTCTGCTACTTTCACAGTGTGGGTTCTGTCAGTGAGCCAGTTGGCAACCCATCTTGTGACATAGGGATTTATACCTAGTTTAGTGAGTTTATCTATAATTCCAGAGTGGGGGATGGTGGCAAAAGCCTTGGCAAGATCTAGATAGGCTGTGTGAACCACCTTACCCTTGTCTACGGCTTTGGTGGCCACTTCAAAGAAGTCTGTCAGGTTTAGGAGACATGATCTGCCTTTTATAAACCTGAACTGGGTGGGGTCCAGAGTTTGGAGATTACCAATGTCATTGTTTATAAGTTCCATGATGATACGTTCCATAGCTTTGCAGACCAGGCTTGTCAGACTAATGGGGTGGTAGTTCCTGGGCTCCGTTGTGGCTCCTCCTTTGTTGAGTGGGATAACCATCACTGTGCGCCATTCAGTGGGAACAAAGCCTGAGGTGAGGCTTACGATGCATTTTGCTGTACAGAATAGCATCATAACTATGCATTTTGCTGTACAGAATAGCATCATAACTATGCATTTTGCTGTACAGAACAGCATCATAACTATGCATTTTGCTGTACAGAATAGCATCATAACAATGCATTTTTGCTGTACAGAATAGCATCATAACAATGCATTTTGCTGTACAGAATAGCATCATAATGATGCATTTTGCAGTGCAGAATAGGATCAGAATTCTGCATTTTGCTGTGCTGAACAGCATCATAATTGTGCATTTTGCTATGCAGTATAGAATCAGAACTATGCATTTTACTATGCAGTATACCATCAGAATTGTGCATTTTTGCACTAAACCAGCCCTTTCCATTAGTAGGTTGAAGGAAGAGAAGACATACTAATACAACAGAATGAAACAAAAGAGAAAGGTTTACTATTTTATGGTTTGGAAGACTTATATCCTTTTTGACTGTGACATAGATTTATTTTATATTTGTTAAATAAGTACGGCCAGCTGGCAAGGTATGCTAGAGTGAAAGCCTGTAGAATACAGTTCAGGAAATGTAAAACACAAAGTGATACACAAAATGAGTTACAAGCAGATATTGTACATATGACCTGTTATCCACTCAAAATTGCATTAAACAGATTCATTATATAAACTGTAAACAGTAGTGCTGTGACAAAGAGATGTTGCTGAATCAGACCAGATTTATACTGCAGTCATTGCATAAGGCAGTGTGTAGCAGTTCAGCCATCATAGTGATTGTCTAGTGTTTCAGATGTTATACTTGTATATGCAAAACTGGAACAGTAGCGTGCCATAGTGTTAGCATAGAGCTCAACTGCAGGCAGGTGCAAATGATATTAACACACCTGTGTGATAGGTATGAGACTAAATATCTAACAGTTTATGTCTAAATTGTCAACAAATGTAAGTAATTATTAAACCAAACAGGCTACAGTACATTATGTCTTCATTCCTGACATGAAGAATGAGATGATTCCATTCTTATTACAATAATCCATTCTAACATACTGAATGCAGAGATATTTCTAGGATTTTTTTCTTTACTGATGCCTGTTGTATACTGTCACACCTCTTTCTTCCTTTATGTATGTCATCATAGTCAAATTAAATGTAATCCTGAAAGAATAGTTATACTAATTAAGCTGTGAGTAACAAAAATGTCAAATATTTTTACCAGAGGGTTGGAAAGCTCAGTCATATTTACTGTGTCCTGCAAGACTGGAAACATCCTTCAGAATCTTACCCATTAAAACTCCCTAACTTCTCCCTGATTAATTGACCTGGTAAGTTTTTTTCCTTGATGTATTTTGATAACAATTGTAATGAACACCAGTTATATTTTGGCTGCAGCATGTGTGTGGGTATACGTCTGTATGTGTGTGTGTTTCAGTTTTGGAGAGAGATCACATAAGTCTGTTGATTTTCAGCTGAGTCTCACTGGTGTAAGGACATTTCATCTGGGACTATGATTTAGGTTAATTAAAAAAAATTCCATTGTCAACAGATGAAATCCAGTGTTTATACCAAATACTGACTTGAAACTTCCAGTCATTACCAGGATATTACTTTAACTGTTTGTGATTGTATGTATAAGAAAATTTTAAACATATTCCATATCCAAGACACAGAATGAGGCAAACTAACAGCCATACAAGTCGTAATTGTAAAAATACAAGTCACAATGACTTGAGTATTTTGACCTAAAAAAATCCAAATTTAATGAAATGCTGTTTTTTTTTCCAATACTCTTACAGTTCAAATTTTATTTAAAAACATTTTCCCACAAAATGGAAACTGTGTTTTTGAATGTCAGTTTTGCCCAAGTTACCAGAACTCACTTTCAAGACGGCAGTTCCCTACCAGACAAGAGTCCCCACTCTCCGCCTGACCATGTGAGTGGTATCCCACTTGTATTGTTAAAAAGATGGAGGTATTGTCGTTTTCAGCAATTTGCATTTATAGCATTTCCTACTTAAGTCAAGCAACACAGAGATAATAAAATGTTAATTATGTGATTAAAAAAAAAGAATGAAGTATGCTGGAAAAGTACTCGGACATTTAAGTGATGAAGCATCAGTGGTCCATCAGGGCTCATGGTTCCTTACCCCAGTTGACAGTCAAGTTGAATATTTATTTATTTATTTATTTAACATTTGTTGACCGGGAATGTCCGACTAGGTTCCACAGAGCCTGTTTTCAGCGGAGGCCCGGGGAGAAATGCTCCAGATGCATGTCTTTGGAATGTGGGAGGGAGAACATGCAAACTCCACACAGAAGGCACCCCAGCCGAGAATCGAACCAGAGAACCTCTTGCTGTGAGGTGACAACGTTAACCACTGCACCACTGTGCTGCCCAATGTTTAATATACCAGACAAAGATATAGAACATACATACTACTGAAGCTAAACTTCCTAAACCAGAATTACCACTCATGACTTCACAATTTTAGAACAGTTTTTGTAGCCCATTTGCAGGTCCTATACCCTCTGGCTTGGTTTTGTTTTCCCTTGACACACCTAATGCTTCCTTTTTCATGACATTGTTCAGTGTTGGAGAGAAAATGGTATGCAAAGAAGTGAGAGCACAGCTGCCCCCCCCCCCCCATATGAAAAGTGCATGGGGCCACTCTGCAAAATAAATAAATAAAAATTAAAACTGTCAGCACTGCATAATTATTTGCTGTCCTTTTCTATGGTACTATAATTGCATCCATTTGTTATATTGCATATACTTCATATATTTTATATATTTCATATGCCTCTGTTCAGTGTGTGGAAACGTCACCAATATGACCTTTCAGGCTGCCATGTAGCAGATTTATTATTACATATACTTCTTGGAATTTATGTTGAATTAGCCACAACAATTATGAAAGAGAGCAGACAAAATAGTAATATGTTTAGTATTAGATTGCATGAAATGCTAGACACTTGCATTACTTCTAATAAAGATTTTATGGCATCTATTTTTGCCTTTTAGTGAAGCTTCCGCTTTTGTGCAGAACACAGTATATAATGTTTGTTGTTTTGCTCTGGCAGGTACTCTGCTCTGGCATGTTTTAAATTCTTATCTACAACAGAGAGCTAGAATGACATTCTTGGTATTTGTGTGTTATACTGAAATTCTTTTCACAGAGAGATGCCTACTTGAAAATGTTACCTCTTTTGATAAGTGTGGAATGTCTTCATTCCGATTCAGAACTGCTGGACCTGTTTTGTTAGTGTAGGAGTTGATTTATAGTAACTATGCTTGCAAACTTCGATTTATGTGTTCCCATTCTCCAAGAAAATGTGATTTTAGAGTTAGATGGAAGATCCAAAGGTCTAAAGGGGCTAGTCATCATACAAAACTTTTAATGTTTATTTTCTAGTTTTTTGGTAAAATTCATGTTTCATTTTATTCAGTGAGTTATTTTAGGTGAAGCAAAGTTCAGTGATTATCAATAGAAATGATCTCTTGCAGTTTGCGCCAAAAGATTTGCCTTATCTCTTTGTGGCTATCCTTTATTTGTTTGCATATTTGTTTAATTATTCTTTCTGAGTAGCATTAGCACATTTACCAAGGGCACAAGGGAGAAAAGCTGCAGTCGTACAAAGACAAAAATGTAGTCAAACATGTAGTCCGAGGAATTCATCTTCTAGAACAAAGTGTATGTTAATTACCCAGTATAAAAACAACTTTTGAAATGTGGGAGCACTTTATGTGTACTGTGTTTATCAACAGAACACTTCACAGGTAAGTGTGAGATTTGTGAGTTGTTCACTCTATGCAGTTATACATAGGGAAAACAATTGGTTGCTACCAACATTAAAATACAGTCCTGGCTTTGGTGATGACATTGGCTTTGAGAGTGAACCCACAAATGGTACACTACAGACAATGATAAAAAGGAGAAAAACAGAAGCATGAAGATGATACAGGTAACAGAAACAAATATTCCTCTCCATGTTTTATTATTCAAAATTGCTGGATAGAAGAGTCTACTTCTGACAATTCCCCTTCTGCAGCTTCTAAAATCCCACCAAGACTGTGACTGAGAAATTTCCTGTTAAGCTAATGAGGGCAGACAATACATCATCTTGAGGTTAAAAGGATTATTGCTTCTTCCAGGCTATTGTTTGCAAGATCTGTTAGATTATTCCAGAGTCATTCTGTCCCTACCACTTAAAGAGAGTATAAGGCAGTAACTGATGTCATTATCAAAATGCAGAAAATAATGTTCTTTGCTTTGTCCCTACCTGGAGCTAAGGAGGACAGAATCACTTAGGTTCATAGGGTCATAGGTGTGTACTAGGTTAATGGCCCTGGAGCCTTTACAAGCCCAGCCCATAGGATTACCCTGGCATCATGCCACCCAACCTTAGTTCCTAGTGCCCCTGTTGAGTAGAGCCACTTCTTCATTACCTACTTTTTCATCTAGAAAATCCCAGTTCTTCTCACTGGTCTTGATTCATGCATGGGTCCCAGTGAAAGCATCAGCAGATGTGTTGGCATTGGTTGCTGTCTTGTTGTCAGACCTGCTGCCTTAGCATCATTTTCATCACCCTTACTGCTGGCAACAACAGATGAAGTGTAGACGCTATCACTGGTAAAGATTTCTTTGTGGCCAGATCTCAGGGATAGCCCATCAGGGTTGCTTTCACCAACAGCATCCTCAGGAAATTTGCTGATGTAGGCTGCATTACTTTGTAGCCTTTGGGTGCTAAGACTACCAAAGTCAGGCACAGGGGAGGTGAGCATCTTGGTCCCATTGTTGGGCACTGGGCTGCTACTGTTGATCCCAAGGCGAAAGTTTTTGGTCTTGATACTGGATCTGACTGGATTTGGTGACTGAATGTAGTCGGTTCTGTTGGCCTTGGCTGTAGTACTGACACCAGTCTCAATACCACTGATGCAGATTGTGCTGCATTTGGATCTCTCAGTGCATCTCCCAACAGTCGATGCCTATATAGATGACAGTTCTGCAGTTTGGCACTTTAGCTGTCTGTCATCATTCTAAATAGAACATAAGAGCTGCAGAGCTCTTGCAGAATCACTTCTGGATATCTGCTTCCTTAAAACTTCATTATCCACAAATCTGTGACTTTCAAGGTCTGGTAAGAATTATAACTGCAAATGGCAGTACATTTACTAACTTAATGAGTCTGCCATCCCAGGTATTGAGGATGAGTATTAATTCCCACACATCTTCCTCCCTGGATGATCCCAGGTTTTGGAGAAGTCCTTGAGATTATGGTGCAGAGGAGGTTTGCCTGTGGACCCCACAACCTCTCCACAAAAGATTCTGCTTAAGGCCTTCTGATCCTCTAATCTTCTTCCTTGGAATTTTTCCCATTAGCAAGATGGTGTACTTACTGGTCAAAACTGCATGAAAAAATCCTCATATATTGGCATCTGTTCAAAGGAGACCAGACAGGATTATCCATCCATCCTTCTATAGATTGGACCTACTGGATTGAGACTACCAAGCCAGATTCCCTTATTGCTATAATAACCCTAGAAATCTAGGCTATGGCTAAATTTGTGAATCATGTTTAAATATCTTCTGTGTTTATTCTGAGTGCAGTAAACTGTTTATCTTATATGGCAAGATTCCAGTTAGAACTGGTTAATTGCATGATCCAGTCACTGGAAGGGTTACCTGCTAGAGATATGAAGTTCAAATGCAGTCTCATGTGGAAAATATGTCATCTACTGTCAACCTCACCATCTGCCTGCCTCACAGTCATCTGGATGGTGCAGCCAGTTAGGGCAGCAGGCACAGGCATGGGCTTTTGCCATCATATCTAGCTGCACCTTACAGAGTTCACCGAGGACACCATAGTACTTTCTCGATTCCTGTTTCATTGGGTCAGCTTCATTTTGACCGATCAGTAAACAGTCATCCAGAGTAAATGGAGAAAGGCCCTCACTACTGTTGAAATAAATTTCAAGCTTTGCAGTGCACTTTCTCAAAGAGTGTGTAACATTTCTCAGAGGTATTTTTGTTATAGACCCTCCTGTCAGGGTTCCTGTCCTGCATGTGATTTATAGATTGTCTTAAAAATACTGTCTCTTCTTACTTGTGAATCAGTTGCTATGGCAGAGTTAAAATGTGGATTTTCGAAGACTTTTTCTGATGGTTATAACATTTGCTAGAAAGGTCTTTCAATTGCAAACATTTTGTTTTTATCTTCCACACAAATTTTCCATAAAGACACAGCACCATTTTGGCCTAGGCTATCCTCTATTGCCAACGTAGCCAGTCAGTGTATTGACCTTCCTATACTCCTTCGTAGTTATTGCAATAGAGGCAAATATTTATTGCATAGCAATGAATATCTATAGGCAGCTCGGATTTTTTTGTGCTGAATTAAATCCATTAGGAAAAGATTAAGAAATATTTATCTCCTTTTCTACTTTATTTATTTATTTTATTTTATTTACATTAGTTTACCAGGGTAGTGGACCGATCAATATTCACCAGGTTTAGACTCAGCCTTGGTGAAATACAAAACACTGCACAAACAAAGAAGAAATGTAAGTAATAAGATAGTAGTTCAATTACTTAAAAAAATGAATGTGTACATTACAGTAAACAAGCAGAGTGTAATTTATAGTATTTGTATTCATTTCTAAAGTTGGGTCACCCCTCAGTAATTCTGTGAGATGAGAAGACAAATAGAAAGGAGATAGGGAGAGTACACTAGGTGTTGTGTCCTGTGTTGAAACAGGAACATTTAGCCTGCATGAAGCTGTGCTTTTTGAGTTGCATTCTGAATTGAGAGTAACTGCTGATTTCCTTTAGGTCTTACCAAAGGGTCAATGTCCAACAATGCATGTCCAGTGCTGTAGAATTTAATTCTAGGGTTAATGAGTGTTGGTGCAACTTGTGAATAGTGTCTGAGGTTGTTTGAGACATTTCTTCATTAAATTTAGCTTCAGTGGGAGTAAATGTCTGAAGCTGGAGTAGTTTGTAGAGTTGGGATCTTAACAGTTGGTTAAATGTTAGTATTATGAGAAGCCATTTGTCTTTTTTCTTGGAGTGATACAGTGCTTCTATGGACAGGTGAGCCTGTAATGAATTTCTAACAAATTAGCTTCTAGATTTTCTAAAATTACTTTAGCTATATGGTTGACAGCCTGCATTAAATTCTTTTAAGAAAAATACAATAATTACAATACACATTTACCCTCATTGCTTAGAGCTCACACTAAAAGGGTGATGGTTACCTCTCAGGCAATATTTGTGAGGCAGCTACAGAGCAGATGTGATACTTAGACCTAGGTCATCCTTTGTGCCACGGTAATTCTAGGTATGCTGCCATGAAGGTGAGGATAAGTTTGAGGTGCTGTCCTTTTGTTGATGAACATGGACCTCCTCATATCAGGTATGAAAATTATTTTCCTTCCTTAGTACTAGGCATCAGGTCCATCTTAATCAGCATACCTCATCTTTACCCTTGCCTCAATGCATACATGGTCCAGAGGACTTTTAGTGACTGCACATTCTGTTTCTACTCCACCTTAACATGGCATAACAGAGACCTGGAGGAGGATCTAGTTGCAAATCATTATAGATAAAAGAAGAGGGGGCAGGTTGCCTTGGAAATTTTAAATGCTGAGCTAACACCTGCAAATTTAGTACTTGTCTTAACAAGGACTGACCTGCTCATCCAAATCTAGTACTATGGTAGTTACATAACTTTAATTTCTCCCGACTTCCACATATGCCACACTTTTTGTATATTGAGTATCTAATATTATCTTTAAATATTATTGCATACTGCTGGGCTTGACAAGTACTTCTGTCTTTACCTGTAGAGTCATGTTACTATGCCACTAACACAAACCCCTACATGTTAGGGTACGAAACACTTTTTCCTCAACGATATCTCTAATACATACACACACACACACACACACACACACACACACACACACACACACACACACACACACACACACACACACACACACACACACACACACACACACACACACACACACACACACCCGCGCGTGTGCGTGCGCGCATCCATTCATGACAATTACTTCAAATATACCAGTACTCAAACAAACCAACACATCTACCCCTTCCCTAGCCTTTACCCTAACCCTAACCTGAAAACACACACACACTCAACCTGAATGACAAAACTTTCATTACGAACAAAGGTTTCAGCATTACTACCCCTTCCACATAACTTAATGCAATGGCACACAATTTGACTATCCCACCACTCAGCAAAATCTATATTTGCCAACTGCTCCAAGACCGAACCATGTAAGGAACTGAAATCAAAAAGTAATAATAAAATCACACACTTTTTATTAAATACAAATAGGTAAGCACTTTTGCAATCCCTCTGGATCGCTTCTTCAGACCATATGAAATTTCCAAACATCACATATAGTTAAATATTCATGATCAAGGACAAACATCCAATCACCGTGAAAATAATTAATTAAACTAATTGACTGACAATGAAATACAAACTCAAAGAGACAAAGCAAGATGGTGCATATAAACACCTTTTCAGTAATAAAGAATATATATATATATATATATATATATATATATATATATATATATGTAAAAACCACAAAAATATAAATGGTGTGTGAGAACTATCAATATTTACATCTATACTGCACTATTAAATTGTATATATAAAATTTTTTTATGAAAACAGAATAATAAAGTGAATGTATAATTTGATCAAACCTATTTCCTAAGTTTTCTGTCTCTAAGGACTGGTTTGAGGGAAACATAGTCATTGAGTCCTGGTGACTTATGAGCTGCTAAAAGTAAGATCCATCTCAATTCCTTCTGTTCTGTTTTATTGACTATGTCCCCTTTCCTCATCCCTAGTTCAAATGTGTCAATCACTAAAAAATTAAAATAATGATTGTCACCATGACAGAGCATATGTTTAGCTATGGCACTATGTTCAGACTGCTTTCTAAAACAATAATAGTGAAAATGTATATGTTCTCTTAAACACCTGTTGGTTTTACCAACATAAAATGCACAGCAGCTCACACATCGAGCTAAATAAATGATATTTTTACTTTCACGGTTTGCCGACACATAAAATGTGTATAGCTTCTGTGTCACAGGATGAACAAAACTATTCTGCTTTCTATGTATTTACAGAAGGCACATTTGTTACAAATACTAGTTCTTTGTTGTACACGTTGTCTAAAATTCCTTTTCTCTGAATAACATAATATTTGTTTGAGGGATTTCTTGTTCTTATAAATGAATCTTGGTCTATTACCCACAATTCCTTTTATACGGTCATCGGTTTCTAGGATATGCCAATTCTTATCAATTACATTTTTAATAATTTTACTGTCAGTTGTATGTGTCAGACAAAAACCCCAAATTGATATCCCCATCCCTTCTATTATATGTTATTTCTCGAGAAGTGTTGGGTGAAGAAATATATAGTTTTCCTTTATTCAAATGCATACTTTTATCTCTTTAACAAGCTTGATCTATCTCGTCATATTTATAACCCCTGGCAGTAAATTCTTCCTTGAGAGTATCCAAACTCACAGCAAAATCTGAATTTGCTGTGTGTTTGGATACTCTCAAGGTATTGTATTCACTACAATTTGCCAGTATAGTTTATGGTATTCTAATTTCATTTAACATAAGCCTCCCCTTGGGATTGTAATAACCTTTTCAAGTTTAAAGAATAAATGTATATATTTTTTTAATTTTCACAGCCATTGGCATTTTTCATATTGCCTGTTTTTATCTCATAAATATGCTGGTAATTCATTTTTTGCACCACATGCTAACAACACAGCAAGTTGTTTCACAACAAACACTGGGAATTAATTTCAATCTGTAACAGGAGGATTTGCAGGAACTGTTAAATCATTTTACCCCCTCTTTGGAAGGATTAGATTCAATGTTCTAGGTTCAAAATATTTAACTACAGTAATATTAGTGTAACTGAAACATTTGAAAAATTATTCAAAAACGAGTTTATGTCTGTCCCCTCACATCAGATTGAATTATGTGGACACTATAGCTGAATTAGAAGTATTCCTTAGAAAACTAAACAGTGCCCTCCTGTTTTGTACCCCTACTTGTTTCATTTGCAGGCTACAATAGAATCCTTTCCTACATCAGTGTTTAGCTATGCTTGAAATAATTTGCATTAATGATATTCTAGCATTAATTTCTGCCCCCCCCCACTCAAAGGTTTCATAATCTCGCTAAACATGAGCAGTAGGTTTTATGTGAACTTGCTCTTAACCATGATATTAGCATTATGAAACCTGACAAAGGAGGTGAAGTTGTCCTTATGGATAACCTGAATTACTCAGGGAAAATGTTTAACCTGATTATGAATGACAGTTTTTACTTAGCCTTAATGAAGTTCATCATAGGAACATAGGATCATAGGAGGTTACTAGGCTATCGACCTGGAGGTCATTTCAAGCTTAGCCATTCATCTCAATGTAATACTATAGATACTCTAGTCAGTACCCAAGATTGTACTTAGTAATGACTGCCCATGTCCAGGAGGGTTGTAGGCACTATCTCTGGTATGACTTTACAGTGCCCCATCCACTCATCCAGATTCCTTTTGAGCAGTATCATAGAGGTTCTTTGCTTCATATGAATTGGTAGCCTATTCCAAAGATATGGCAGTCGCTTAGAGACAAATTGGTCCCTCAGACCTATCAGTGGATTGATTTGACTCTTCAAGATTTACTTAATGGGCGTGACCACAATTTATAGGAATATCAATTTTTGGCCATCTAGAAATAATAGATCTACATTATCTGCAGTATACCCAAGGTCCACAAGAATCAGCTAGATCCTCAGATGTGACCTGTAACTTCTATATGTGGCTTCACAATTGAGTCTCTTGCTATTAACATACACCAGAATCTTAAACCCTATCATGGTGGGTCCACAGGGATCCCTAAAGACTCCTGACATTTTTTGACAAGATTAAAAATCCAGAATTTGGGATTCATGTTATTTTGGCAATATGTGATGTTTCTTACCATCATCCCCAAGCCACTGGCATTGATTGGCTTAGGGAAATTATTTATTCCAGTACTTCCATGATTTCGAGGGATGATATTAATTTATTTCTTATTGTTGGATTTGATACTGAAAACATTTTTTTACTTTTGAAAATTAAATTTTCAAACAATTGTCTGGTGTGCCCATGGGGGCAGGGGGGGGTTGCTTGACCTCCATATTTGCCAGTATGGGGTTATGCCAGTGGGAGATTTCCTATGTACTGAACAGTGCATATCAACCTTTTCTCAAACTGTATTTAAGATTTTGCACAATATTTTATGTACAGAGGGGTAGTCATGATATTCTGATGGAATCATTTGATTATTTGCAGTCCACTACTACTTTTCTTGAATTTACTCTTAAAGTAGAAAAATGGGATTTCCTTTCTTGATGTCTAGTTGTATAAAATGTTGCAAAATTTTGAAATCTTTTTCAGGAGAAGAGACATTTTCCAACAATTATTTGCATTTTCATAGCGCACACAATTGCACGCAGAGAAAAAGTAGTTAAAGTGCAGTTGATTCTCTTATCTCAAATAAGATATAATGATAAAAATTTCATACAGTTATGTCAGGTTTTAAGATCTATGTTTTTAAGTAGGTATTATCCCGATGAACGTATTCTTGAGATAATGTTCCAGCTTGGAATGGAAGGAATGCCTACAATGCTCTAATATTAAATAAATCCATCATTAGAGATTTTGAATCTAGTATGTTTCCTGGTCATTCTCTTACTGTGGTGGTCATTCCCTTACTGTGGTGCTACATCATTCTGTTGAATCTAGAGGGTATATTCTATTATTGAGAGGAACTAATGTCAGGTTTCAAGCGTTAATCCTAATCTTGGTCAACTGAGAAGTACACCAAGGTTTATTTACAAATTTTTGAATAACCTGGGAAGTCTTTTTGAATGTAAAGAGTTTTACAATGCCTTGCATGGATACAGAAGTAAATATTGTTCTTATAGTTAGTGTGGACTTATTTTTGAAGGACCCGATGTAATTATTTACCAACATCCTAGTGTCATCCCCTGCAGTGGAAGATTCAACTGTAATATCATTGGTGTGGTATGTGCAGCTGTCTACTCAATGTGTCCAGAAAGATGGAATGAAAAATTAGCAAAACAATTTAAGAGCATTACAGTTGAATTAGAAAATGTGATGACAGTATTGTTTTATACAAACATCCTCTTTTATGCAATGATTTTAAGAAATGTTTCTTTTTCTTTTAGAAAAAGTATCTTATGATTGCAGGGGGTGACTTGGAAACTCTCCTATTGTGTAGGGAATTAACAGACCAAATGCTTCTGAGTTCTGATGTTTTTTTTTCCGGTTCAAATGAATATATTGCAATTACACCTGTTTAGCATTGTAAAACTAATAGGTTGAAAAGATATCTCATCTTACCCCCTCACATTATTTCATTATTTAAACAGCTTGTTTTATTGATGTTGTATGCCAAAGAGGTTCCTGCATTTGGAAAGATAATGATCAATAAAGTTTGCATGTCTTACAGTTTTGGTTCTTTATTTTTGGTTATTGCGGTAGCGTTGTTGCCTCACAGCAAGAGGCTCTCCTGTTTGATTCTCGGCTGGAGTACCTTCTGTGTGGAGTCTGCATGTCCTCCCCACGGTCGAGTGGCATTTGAAAGACATGCGTGAATGGGCGTGCCTTTGTTGAAGGCTGGGCGTCGGGCTGGCACCTCGGCACCCTAAAAATCAACTGCCAATCATTAGCGGACTGGAGTTCCACTGTGGCGACCCCTAACCGGGAAAAGCCGAAAGAAAAACAACAACAACAAGAGTTTAGGATTACCAAAGACAGTCTCCTGGACTGTATGTCTATTAACTATTTATGAACCTATGAACCTACACAAAAAGTAGCCAATCATCTTAAACAAAGAGCTGATAGGTCTATGAATTTTAACAGGCTGTCCTAAGACAGTGACTGCTGAGGTGGACCTACTAATTTATAGAGCTGTACGTCTGTCTCTTTCTCTCTCTATAGATAGATAGATAGATAGATAGATAGATAGATAGATAGATAGATAGATCCATGCCTGTGTGGTCAACACCTTTTGGTGGACACAAACAGGTGGTCAATATCTACATGATATTAACAATCCCTATGAAAGGAAATATACCATTTCTTTGGCGATTGTGCAATCTTGGAGTTTGTATATATAATAAGCAGGGGGTATGAAGGAGGGGTGGCTTGCTCACTCTGCAGAAACACTTTTTGTTGGTTTAGCCTTCTCCAGGGTTATCCCTAAAGCATGCATAGCATACATTGACACTTTTTGTTTTGATATAAAGATGTTGATTTCATGGGTGTTAATATAGTGATCATTCAAACCTTAATTATGCACCTACACATATATATATATTATCTATATAATATATATATATATATATATATATATATATATATATATATATAGATAGATAGATATAATATATATATATATATTATATATATATATATATATATATATATATATATATATATATATATATATATATATATATATATATATATATATATATATATATATATATATATATATATATATATAGATATAGATATCTACTCTGATTCACTGAAAACTCATTTCACTGAATTTCAAAACACTCACACCAAATTGCTGAAAGCTCAAATCACTGAAAACTCATTTCACTGAATCACATTTCACTGAATGTAAGTATTGTTGGGCAAATAAAACATATATGCCTTTTCCCCACTATAGTGTGATCCCAGAGTTAGTATATATAGTTAGGGGGTTGGGGGGCATGGCCCCCATCTACTTAGATTTTATATTAATGAAACTCATTTCACTGAAAGCTAACAATATAAAAGTCTTCAGTTATTTGAACTTTCAGCAATTTTTTGAGGGTGAATTGAAATTCAGTGAAATGAGTTTTCAGTGAATCAAAGTAGATCCATATATATGTATAAAGATATATATATATATATATATATATATATATATATATATATATATATATATATATATACACACACACACACACACATATATATATATATATATATATATATATATATATATATATATATATATATATGAACCTGTAACATATTGGAATATAAAATACAGTGGAGACCACCAGTCTATAAAAAATAATATGGCCTTATTGAATCCAAATGGAGAAAAATGCTTCTTCCCAAATAATTACATGGAATGCCAAAACAACTTAAAGAAGCTTTTAGCACAGCTCTCAACAAGTCTCTCTGAGCTTCTAAACATCTCTCATTTGGTTTTCATTGGGTAAGAAAGTTGTAGGTTCATAGGTTCATAGGTTCATACTAGGCTATCTGCCCAAGGGCATTTATAAGCCTAGCCCATAGTTATGTGGCTTTCGCCACCCCTTTAGTTTGAATAAAACTATGCCTATTATTTTGCTGTGCCTCTGTCAAGCAGTGACACTGAAGTAATCCCTGGGGTATATCTACGATCTCCCATCCATTGGTCAAGATTCCTCTTGAACAAGGCCAGCGAGGTGCTCTGCCTCACATGTACCGGGATTTTGTTCCACAGCATAGGGAGTCTCTGGGTGATGAATCTGTCCCTCCAGCACGTTCTATTAATAACCGTGTCAAGGTTTAAGTCTCCCGCCCTTGTGGTTCTGAGGGATCTAGATTTTTTGAGGTGAAGCATATTCATCAAGTCTGGGTTTGACATGGCCTTATATGTCAGACACAGGTCACCTCTGAGCATGAGACTGAATAGAGCTGGAGTTCTTTCAGTCGGGCAGCATAAGACATATTTTTGAGACCCTTTATCCTTTTGGTGAGGAACTTTTGGGGCCTTTCAAGCTGCAGCAGGTGTCGGGTCAGATACATTCCGAATGGGACATTGTACTCAATCATAGGTCTAATGAGTGATGAGTACAGGGGGACGATGACCTCCCTTGATCTAGATGTGAATCCTTCATGATCAGGTGGGCAATATAGAAGGTTTTCCTAACTACTTTAGCAACATGAGTGTCAAACGAAAGGCTACTGTCAACCTGGGTCCCCAGATCCCTGATGACTTCTTCTGTGCTCAGTGGATTGCCACCTATATGGTAGCTAGGGGTAACCTTGTTTTTCCCGAAGGGTATGACTATGCATTTCTTGGTGTTTAACTTTAGGCCATGGCTCTGGCACCAGTTATCCGTTTCTGTGAGGCCCTTCTGAAGGATATCTGTGTCAGATGTGTTTTTCGACTATGGCCCAGTTTGCAGTCATCTGCAAACTTTGTCAGCCATAACCCTCCTGTGTTTGCTTGTACTTCAGAAAAGTAGATGCCGAACAAGAGTGGACCCAGGACTGAGCCCTGTGGGACACCACTTGTGACAGGCTTTGAGTCTGACATGACTCCAGCAACTCTGACCCTGTGGGTTCTGTCACTTAGCCAGTTTGCAACCCATCTTGTGATGTATGGGTTTACATTCAAGCTGATGAGTTTTTCGATGATACCTGAGTGGGGTATTGTGTCGAAGGCCTTTGCCAGGTCGAGGTAGGCTGTATGGACTGCCTTTCCCTCATCAATGGCCTTGGTGGCTGTCTCGAAAAAATCAACCAAGTTTAAGAGGCATGATCTGCCTTTGACAAAGCCAAACTGGGTTGGATCCAAAGTCTGCAAGTTCCCTATGTCTTTATTTATGAGTTCCATTATGATCCTCTCCATGGCTTTGCAGATAAGGCTTGTCAAGCTAATGGGGCGGTAATTTCCAGGGTCGGTGGAGGCACCGCCCTTGTGAAGTGGGACCACAGTCGCCGTGCGCCACTCCTTGGGTACGTATCCTGAGGTGAGGCTAAGATTAAACAGCTGCCCTAACTGTGGGTTTAATTCCTCATTGAGTTCGTGGAGCACACAGCCGGGGACACCATCCGGTCCCATGGATGCTGTGTTTTTTGCCTTTGTGAGAGCAGTTCTCACCTGGGCGTTGGAGATGTTTGGGGGGATACAATCCTCTGGTATAGATATCTCTCCTTTTGGGGGGGGGGAGTTTGCACTGAACCTGTCAGCCAGTATATTGGCAATGTGTGTAGGTTCGGTAATCTTCACATCATTTTGAACTAATTCTGAGCATATCTGGGAGTTTCCTCCTAGGTTTCTAACATAGCTAAAGAAGGCCTTATGATTGTCTTTAGAGTCCTTGGCGATTTTTCTCTCAAAATTTGCCTTGGATGATTTTATGAGAGCTCTTAGTTTTTTACTTATAATGATCAAAGGTGTCTTACCTTTCAAGGATTTTGCTCTATCTTGTAGTAGCTTCCTCCTTTTGTTGTAGAGCTTGTTTATGGCTGGGGTCCACCAGATTGGACGCTTGCCTTTGGTACAGAGAGTCTTAGTTTTGTTTGGGATTGCCTGATCCATGCAGTCCTGTAGGTGCTGGTAGAAGGCATTTGTAAGTGATTCAGCGGTTTGAGTAATGTTTACCACTGGCTCAGGGGCCTTAAAGGAGACCACACTAGTTTTTAGAAGTGTGAAGTCGGCTTTTGAGAAGTTTTTCACTGTGGTCTTTTTTATTTCAGGTGGGGCGGATGAGGACCTCCAGCGAGATTAGTTTATGATCTGATCTCACCAGTGAGGGGTATACTTCTGGTGTTGAACATTTTGATCCCATGTTCGTGATGATGAGATCAAGTATGTTTTCTCCTCTTGTGGGGATGGTGACTAGTTGTTCCATGGCATTTAAGTTTATGAACTCCAGGAATCTTTGGGTTAGAGTGTTTGGGCTTGAGTAGTGTTCCCAGTCTATATTAGGGTAGTTGAAGTCACCTAGTATGATGGTGTTTGGAGATACATTTATCCCCTCCAATGTTTTCAGGAAGGCCATGTGAGGTTCCTGAGTTTGAGAGGGTGGCCTGTAACATGCTACAAATTGCAGAGCAGTCTTGCCTATGGTTAATTGCACCTGGATGGTCTCCGATGCATCGTGCATTGCCACCAACCTTGAGGTGTGGGTGTCCTTTATGAATATGGACACCCCCCCTCCTTTCTTGGTGTTGTCTGGATTTTGGGGCTGGAACGCATGATATGAGGTGAAACCTGATAGTGCTGGGGTGCTCTCAGGAGCCTTGAACCAGGTTTCTGTCACAGCACAGACATCGATGTTCTCCATATTGAGAAGGGCCTCGAGTGCGTGCATTTTGAGATTGAGACTTCTGGCATTGAGCAGCATTAGCCTTAGTTTTTTTCCTTTATTGTGTTCTAGGGTGGTAGGTTTAGAATTTGAGCCTTGCCTAAAAAAGGCACTATGGGGGTGGCAAGAGCCTTTGCCAATATCCGGAAGCCCAGGGGTGACAGGTGCAAGCCGTCCCTTGCGAAGCAGTGTGGCTTGTCCAGCATGTCATCCCAGGCAGACAGATATTGGATCCCCTTTGAATGACACCAGAATTTAAGCCAATTATTAAAGCTGATCATCTTATCACTGTATTGTGGCATCATTCTAGGTGAAGGTAGGATACTGCTCAAGGTCAGGGTCATACCTGCCTGGGCTACATAATCAGAGAGCTCCTCAATGTCCCTTTTCATGTAGTCCAAGGAGGTACGTCTCAGGTCGTTGACACCAGCGTGGACAATGACTGAGTTGTAGTTGTACCTGCTGTTGAGAGACCTGAGTGCTTGCGTTATGTGGCAGATTCTAGCGCCCAACAGGCAGCTTACTGTGACCTTCTCCTTGCTCAGTCTGGTGAGCGGGACGTCAGTGTGTCTGACTATGGAGTCACCAATGACGAGTGTGTCTGGCATTGTGTTTGGCCTTAAGGGCTGTGACTGTTTGACACTCTGACTGTGTGGTCTATGTGTTGCATGTGTTGGGTCCTGAGGTGGTAGTTGTTTGGGTGTCTGCTTTGGTGGCCTCTGCTGTTTTGGTAGATTTTTGATCAGAGCCTCCGAGTATGTCTTTGTGTGATTATGTGTATGATTTGAAGTTGTGATGGTACTATGTGTGACTGGGTATGTATTGTGTGTGGTTACCTTCTCCTCCTGTCTGGTCTTGCCAATCCTATGTTGAGAGAGCTCAGCCTCCAGTTTGGCCGTATAGTTGCATCTCTCGCATGTATTTGTGTTTTGTGGGAGAAGGAGAGGATTGTCTGTGTACATGAGGCAATTGTAACATTGCCTCAATATTCCCAGGTTCACCAATTGAGCAGGAGAGGACACTAGCAACTGATCCCTCGACATACTAGAAGTAATAGATAAAAAGACTTTCAAAGGACTCCGGTGGATGTGGGTTTTAGGCTGGTGGGGTACTATCTATAATAAGAGTGCTTTAACAAGGTGCAAGTACTGTAGGAGTAAGTGCTAGGCTTTACAGATAGAGAATAGTCTACTTGGGAATCAAGTAGAGATGAACTTTACAGTTATAGGATACGCTGGTTAGATCAGCAGTACAGCTCAAGGAAGGTAGTTTTAAGGGAAAATTTGAAGAGTGGAATTTAGGTGGCCCGAATAGTTTAACCTTGTTTAACCGCCGCTGCTCTTGTGTGCAACAGTGGCAACTCTGCGCTAAATCGCGCTAAATCGCGCTAACGCGCATTTAGCGTGTTTTATATCAGGGGGCTGAAAAAAGCTAGGAACTGGCCCAAAACGACCAATAGACTACAAGTTACTGGCTGAAACCTCACAAAACTGGACCAACAGGCATGTTCCTTCTCATGCCTTCTCCCATACTCTGTAGTGCCTGATACAGAACTGCTGCTCTAGGTACAAAATCCACCTTCAGGAAGTGTCAACAACTTTGAACCGCTTGATATCAACCCTCCTCTGCTTATTAACCACTGACTGGCCTTATTAAGCAACAATCCTGTGAGAAGAACCTCTAATTTAGCCAGTAAGATCCCTGCCTTTCTTAGAGGAACTTTTCTGCTTAAAGTAACAATTTTATTTACAAAATTTATCACAGCAGTTTTATATAGAATATTTGCAACAGCAGCTGTCTAGGTCCTGCCAGATTTATGTCATGATGTGGCACTCTCAAATACTGTTGTAAAGGATTTAGTGAAACTGCTGAGGATGCGTTCTGTTGCCAGAAGATAAACATCATTTCCTCTCATCTTTTTTTTTTGTTTTTTGTTCATCTTTTTTGGAGTTTGCAATCTTGCAGTTAGCACAGTGTATTAAAGCTATGAGCTAATAACATGCTAATTCCTATGGTACACGGTTTGATTCCCTCAGTCCTCACTTGCCTGCTTTGTCACCTTTAGCAAGTAACTTAACTAGGCAGTGCTTTGGGGAAATTGATAATATTGATTAGGCACCTTAATGGTCTCTTGCACTACTTGCATAGTAACTACTTATGAGGCTATTATAGGTTCATAGGTTTGTACTAAGCTAACTGCCCTTGCAAGCCATTTTAAGCCTAGCCAATTGTCCCTTGTGAGACTCAATCCCTGCACCTTGTGTTTGCAAGGCAAACACCTTAACCATTAGGCCACCCTCCCATTAGTTACTTTTATGGCAAAAAGGCTCACTTCCTTTTTGCGTACATGATTTGATCATGTCAATAACAGACTGTTTTAATCATCCTGTTTCATTTCTTAATAGAATAAAGACTTTATGCAGATTATAACATCAATATGGCGATTTATGTGGCTTCTACTTGTAAAGCATTTTTGTGTGGCTAAGATAAAATGGTTAAAATGAGGACAATGGGAATTATATTATGTTAGTGGTATAAAATATATTTACTAATGCATTGTCTAAAACTTTGTGTCAACCAGCTAACTTTATCTTTCATGTTTTAGAAGTGGCAGCATATTAAAGGTATTATGATGCCAGGTTAGGCTTCAGATAGTATCGCTGGAAGTAAGGAGGAGAGGTGACAATAATTCAAGATTAAATGAATATGTAGTTGTTCAGCTTTTAGCAAGGCTGAATCTTGTTAGGCATTTACTTACTAGGTTATCAATTAATTGCAAGTGATTAATTCTAATTGTTTTAAATGAAGTGTTAATGTGTATTTCTGATGAAGTGCAGAGTGCACAAAGGTTTAACAGTGTTGTTTTTGTTTCTTCACTCTATATTTTTTCTAAACACACATAACACTAGTCATTTCAGCCATTTTAGTCATTTTGTTGTTAAATGTTAAGCAAGTAGGCAAAGTTAAAGAGAAATGTGACTTATTTTTCAAGAGCTACTCTTAGCAGAATTTAAAATATATCAATATATTTTTACAGCCATTACTGCCCACGCCATCATTTTGTTATGTCACTCCATTGTGTCTAATTCTTCACTGTTTCAGGAACCTGTACCCCTAATTAGCTATGGAAAGTGATGGTTTCCTCTATGAGACAGCTATGACAAATATCTAGGATTCCACACTGGAAGTCTTCTGAATGGGCTGTAGGAGGCAGGTATACTCTTGTAAAAGGTTCAGAAATGTAAAATTTGCAGTGATGCAGATATAGCTTTAATGAATGGTCCAGTGTTCTGCTATATTCCAAACACATGTAGCAGGTGAACTGGACAATCTAAATTGGTTGTAGGTTTAAGAGTGAGTACACATGCTGTATGAAAGAACAACTGCAGCAAGGCTATCCACCTCGCGGTGTGAACATTTGTTCTAGATGATTGTCACTGTTGAGGTGACACCCCGACCCCATGTGTAAAAATAGAAAAAAGGGTAGTGAATGGATGGCCACAACTGAGAACAGTAAACCTTAAGTATCTTGTTATCTGTCTGTCAATCTTTGCAACTGGAGGGTGAACCAAGAGGTAAAGGAGGAATGGGGCTCTAGCATGTGAGACCAACTTTGCATGTAGTTGGCTTTAACCATTTTTCTTTAAGCATGGCTTCTTAACTTTTTTTTTTATCTTTGCACTCACTCTAACTACTTTTAACACTAATCTGCTTTGCAGTGCAATAAATAATCACTTGTTTCTTCTTACTTAAACAATTAGTGGCATAGCAGAAACTGGGTCTATATTATCATGTCAGAAGACAAGTTCGCAGAACAGGTCTTAATCAACACAGTAATATCGACTTGTCAAAAACCCAAACGATCGAGTCAGCAAATTTTTCCCAGGGGAAAAAAATAGCTGGACTGGACAGAAAAAAAACACACTTTCAAACCGTACAACATGGGGGGCTTTACCCCCCACATCCCCCTAACTAAATATACCAACTCCAAATCGTACTACAGTGGGGAAAAGGGCACATCACCGATGATGGGCAAGCAATTTTTTCCCCCGGGAAAAAATTCACTGACTTGGTCATTCGGGTTTTAGACAAGTCGTTATTACTGTGTCGATTAAGAAGTTTTCTGCGAACATGTCTTTCGACATGGTAATGTAGACCCCAGAAACAGGCTGATCCAGAAAGTCTCCAAATCAAAGGAGAAAGCAAGTATAGTAGAACCCATGTGATGTTGTGAGCTTCACAATATGGCATTCGCAGATGCTTGATCCAGTGAAACACAGAAAGTTGCACTTAGCATTTGTTTACTTTAACTACAAAATAATAACAACCGAAAATTAATAAAGTTAGAAAATGCTGTAGGAGAACATCAGTGTGTCTGCTGAATAAATTGGAGATTTATGAAAATTGCTGGTCAGAAAAAGAAAAGAAAGATGGGAGAAAGGGAAGCATTCCTATAAAGAAAAGTAATGAAGAAGCGGCATCAACATTAAGCTAGTTTGTCTGGGAAGTATTCTAGATGGAATAAGGAACATGAGTTAATGAAGTAACCAGACAATAAAAAGAGCAGGGTTGTGGTAAAAGTGTATCACACATTCATAGAAAAATGAAAGAAATAACTTGGAAACAAAGACAAAGAAATATCAAGTCATGCAGATTTAAGGAAAATAGATAAGGATAAATTACTAGAAAGGAAAATGCATATTGAGGTAGGATAGAAACAAGAATGCAATGAATGCTGGAATGCAAAACCATACACTATAAGGAATGAAGAGGGATACAGAGGTAAGTAACTGACTAGGCTGCAGTAAGGAAAGTGGTCCAGTAAAGCAAAAAGCTGAGAATTTATACAAAAGCAATTATTGAAATACTACAAACCAGACACCTAAAAAAGAAATAAAAAAGTACATTTGAATGAGAACAATAAACTTTAAAAAAATTATTTTGTATAAATAAAATAAAATGAGGCAAGACACTGTAACGTACATTAGTTGTGAATTTATTCAAGGTGACAGTTATGTATCTGTAACCCTGAATACTGAAAAAAAACTATATATATATATATATATATATATATATATATATATACACATATAGACAGTTTTATAGATACAGATCTAGATATATTTATGAGTGCAGATGCTTCAGTTGATAGTGTGCTTACTTCGCATCTGTTTAATCTACTGCATTTGGCCGACTAAACAGATGGGTGACATGTAAGCCAAACTGCTCAAGTCTCATTGTTTGGGAATATTCCTTTTCCCTAATTTTGGGCAATCTTCCAGTTAGTATATATATAATTAGCAGGGGATATGGAGGCACAACCCCCACATGAAGGGTGTGGGGGGCACTTGTTTCCAAAAAAAGCCATGTTTTTATGCTTTTTTTGTTTTAGGTTTTGAATGCACAAAGTTTGTTTTTTGTCACCTGTGTAGTAGAGCAATTACATCCACATTTGTTATGTATTGTGGTGTCTGTTTGGGACACTGACAAATTTAAATGTCTACCAAATCAAGTATAATTAAATATGTGTGTGTGTATATATATATATATATATATATATATATATATATATATATATATATATATATGTAAATGTTGCAAAATCTACAGTGATCCAGATTTTTTGTATTCTTCTCATAACTTTTTGTAATGGCAGCCAAAGGAAGAAAACATACAAAGTACTTTCTTTCAAAGTTTCAGAAACCCATAGACAAAGGGTCCACAGTCTATCATACAAAGTCCAGTAATTACCTCCTTGCAGGAATTAATGCCCACAGCACATAAGCACTTCCAAGTCGCTCTCTTTTCTGTGGAATTCTTTGTATGAAAATGTTGAGGTTTCCTCAGAATAAATTTGCAGTGATTCTTCTATCCAAAACCAATTTTGCAGTCTTACAATCCTGTTCCATGTGAGGTTAACTTTATTCTGAACTCGTAGGGCTATAGCCTTATTCTTATATATACATCACTGCCTTACATAATGATTTATATTAACTAAGGTATGCAGGAATCCTCCCTGCCTAATGCACTGTGTTGCCTAACTACTTAAAGGAACAGTCCTTTGTATGGCTTTTATTAGCCTTTATACACATTTACATCATTTTTAAACAAGCAGTTGTATTTGCAACTTTATTTACATTATCTTACATCATTCATAGACAGCATTCTGGTGTAAAGCACAATGCCATGCTACTTTATGTGAGTTCATGGGTGTGTATCCACACACACATTTACTCATACACGTCACTGTAATATGATATCAAAGTACTGTGCATGTTTATAATCTTATGTAAACCTTACTTGCTATTCCTGTAAAACTGCTGATACTTCCTAAATTTCCTTTTTTTTTACAAGAAAATAAAATGCATCTCTGGTTTATTAAACACCAGAAATAACTGAATTAACTATGAGCATACCTCTCAACTGTTCAAATGTTCACAGAATGTCCATACTTTTGCCATGTATTTTTAGTCTTTTCCTCACAGAATTTGTGTTTTTTTGGCAAACTGCTGACAACTAAAGTCACTACTGTATATAATGACATACATTTGAATGTTAGACTCTGTATTGTTATTTAACATTTGTTTTCTGGGAAAGTCCAACTTGGAACAAAGCCAGTTTTCAGCAGAATCCCAGGGAGAAACACTCTTAACACAGGGAGGACATGCAGACTCCACACAGAAGGCACCCCAGCTCAGAATCAAACCAGAGAATCTCTTGCTGTGAGGCAACAACGCTACCTTTGCACCACTGCATCATCGCAGTCGCATATCCTTCTAAAAATCCATATTAATATAAATCCTATTATTCTGCAAAATGTCTAAGTTTAGAAAAGCAGCATTTAAAATCTGACCATACTTTGGGGCATTTGCTCCATTATTATTTTAGGATATGTCCAGATTTCTTGCACTAAGACGTTAAGATGTATGACCATGAGGAAATACACAAAATCTTACTTCAGACTTAAAGTGTCTTCACCTCCAGGCATGTAATTAGGATGGCTGAAAGAGAAAGCCAGAGCCCATCTGCACGTGGCCAGCTTCATCAGTATGTATTTCAGACTGGGCCACTATACACATTTTTGTCCTTTTGATACATATTTTAGAAATTATTTCTGACAGTTCTATACTTAAATATTGCAGCTCTATTTTAACTTATGAAATCTTTGTGATGTTTCCAGACGTTTCTCTAGAATTAGTCAAATGACACTTCTTGGCATCTACTTTTACACATTCATATTTGCATTAGTAATTACAAAGCCATGTTACATAAAACAGGTTGAAAATACCAATTCAAAGCTTACATGATGGACAACCCATCTTCTAATGATATGAGGGTCACTCAAGAACACTGAGAGCAACAGTAAATTATGTTTACATCCATAATTATGCAAATGACCACAGTTTACATATCATTGTTGTAAATATCTCAACAACCAATCAACATGGGCAGAACCACATGGCCTCATATGGAAACTATTAACTGAATGAAAAAAGAATTCTGCTGTCAGTATGGGTGTATCTTGAATGTTTACTGATGCATTTCAAGTTCTTCACATTCAAGTTCAGGTTTATTAATGTGCATAAGTAATAAGACCAAGCACAAAAAAAGATAAAGACATCAGGTAAATATATCGGAAATTAATACAAATCAAAAATAAAATATCAAATTAAGAGTAATACACTATGTAGTTGTAATACAGATTGCACAGGTTAGAAAACAATTGAAACCACTAACTGTGGAGGACATCCTTACTCACCTAGGTAGTATGTTCCACCAATACAGCCCTCTGTAAGCAAATGCATAAATACCAGAGGACTAGAGTTACTCCTCCTGAAGTGCTGGTAGTCCCTGTTTGGCTGATCACATGGAACAAGATGGATGATCCCATGCAAGAAGGTCTTGAAACTAGAGATAACCATGTTGTATAAAGTAAAATGAACCAAGAATGGAACTTTGAAAGTAATCCACTGATGAGCGGCTACCTGTGAAACTCAAGCAGATGTGGTATAATGCAATAGCTAGCAGCAAGTTGTTTATTGTGACTGTGAAAATGTAGTATCTTCTCATTTTGAAAACAACAAATTGCTCTCGTCTGCTGCATCAGTGATATCCCACTCTTCAGTGAGTCTGTCATTGAAGACCTGGTTACATGGGTTGATCAAGACAGCAGCCATCTTCAGGAAGTCTTTCTCAATCCTTCCAATCACTATGTCTCAGGCATAATAGTATGATCCTGGCCCTTAGATATAGCATTGATTTTGTCCGTTAGATATAGCCTTGTTTATCCTAAATTTATTGATGTTCCTTATAAAGTCAAACCTTTTTATGAGTACATTCCTTATTAAATATATAAACTAGGACTATGGAAAGATTCCCTACCACTAACTCTATAGGGTAACCAGAAAAATACCACAGGCAACCAAAGGTCGATCTTGCATAAATGAAATCAACAAAATAAAAATAAAGGTGCCCACACGGCTAAAAACGTACAATAATCCAACAAATAAATAAATAAAAAGATACAATGGAGGTCTAAAAGCAAAGATTAGTGGTTTAAAATGGGGTTGTATCTTTAAAGCCTGCTTTAAAAGCTTGCAGACTTTCTTATCAGGGTTAATTGATTTCACTGTCCTATTAGCTGTTGATCCCTTTGGCTGACTTTCTTAAAGGAATAGCTCTGAAGAAGCACTTATTGTGGGAAACTGCTAATCTTTTCTTTTAGGCCTCCATTGTATGTTTTTATTTATTTATTCATTGGATTAAGGTAAGTGTTTTTAGCTGTGGTGGTCACCTTGATTTTTATTTCACTAACTCTATAGGGCCTAGTATACATATACCATATTATAGTGAATGATAAGAAAACGGTTCTCTTTCTGACATTTTACAATAATTTTTAAAGGCCATTGCTGTGATTTTTAATGCTCATCGGTTGAGAGGTATGGTCCTTCTATATATCATAATCACCAAGAGTATCTCATCCAAAACCAAGGAAGTTTTTGCTCCCTTGTACTCTGTCCCTTCTTACACCTATTATAGAAGATAATGCAACCTTTGACATGTTTATCACTAGACATATCATGATTCCTAACAAAAAGAATCTTTGGCCTCAAAATTCTTAGCTATCAGGAAAGTTGGGAGTCACTCTTCCTGTACCCAATGTTGTATAAATTCTTGAGGGGAGGCCTATGCCTTGTTTTCCATGCCAAGGCTTCTATTATCTGAGACCTCTTTTTTGATGATTCAGACAATAGAGCCAACAACAGAACAGGAGATATGAAACTACATCTGGAACTAAATAAAACTAAATGAAGAGATAGCATCATCATCCAGTACCATCCCTTGTTCTGAAATAGACTACTCCTGCATGTCAAGCAAGCAATTCCTGTCTACTTTCAAACATACAATGATTTTTGGGATGTAAGAACGATCGGCTCAAAGTTTATTAATGAAAACTGAGACAGCCTATGTACTAATCTCTTACATATTTGTTATGAAATTACATTTATGTCACCCTACATTCTTGTCTTACTAGGCTAAGTATGAAAATGGTCCAGTAAAATCTGTTCTCTACACCAGTTAACAATTAAAATTAAATGATAAAATAGTACTGTAGACGCACTGACATTTGGGGTTTCATTCGTTTTAATCCCCCTCCCCACACTACCTTTTTCAAATTCTAATCCCAACCTTAACCGTGGCTCTTGAGTTATCTGCCCTTCCTATAAAATTGTCATTGGCAATTTTTTCTATGCATGTTACAAATGCAGATAAGTTATTAATCCTGAGTGGAATCTTTCATTCATCTTGAATGATGCCTAGATAAAAGGAAAATTTATTTTAATAATTAGTTAAATAGCTGTGTCATTCCAGGAGGTCAGCTAGTGGACAATATGCTAAATAATCCAGCAACCCTCATTAAAGGACTGCCTGCAACTCTCTTTTCAATGTTTACTCATACAGGTTAAAGTCTTTGCTGTCCCCATAGTGCCAGATTTACACAGAGTCCATTTAATTGACATTCCAATATATTTAACATAACAGTCCCCAAATCAGACCACAATAAAGTGGCTCTTCTCAATGCCAGAAGTCTAAGCAATAAATTGCTTGATCTTGAGACAGTCATGCATTTAATATCCATGCTTGCATAGTCACTGAAACATGGTTTAAGTGTACAGAAAGCACTTTCTATTAACTAGGTTTTTGTACTTTTCATGCATTGAGGCCCAATGGCAAATGTGGTTGAGTTTCCATGTTTGTAAAGGGAACATATTTTCTCCATGCAATTCCCTAGGGACTAACAAACTGAACTCACTGACCTAAAGCTCATGTAAGTAGGATTAATTTTCAACTAATACCTTGTTAAGAACACCTTCTTTGTCCATTGGTGACTGTGCAAGATTCCTTGGTGATATAAATGGTCTCTTTATTGGCAAAAACTCCCTTATTTTAGGTGACTTTAACTACCCTTCAGTAAAATGAGAAACATGCATCTCCAATATAGAATATATTGCTAGACTTAAACAAAACAAATTCTTCAGCAATTGGTAAATAAACCTATTAGAAATCATAACATCATTTGCCTGTTTCTTGCAAATACAGTCACCTCTTAATCTACTCCTCTGGTATATTTTCTCCATTTGAAGTCTGACCATAAATATGTGGCTTTATCCTTTAAACTTCCAAAAGTTCCTACAGCAAACCCTAGTGAATTTAAGGACAACAAACATGCCAACTTCAACCTACTATGTGACAAAGCTTCAAAATACAACTGCACCTTCCCTGACCTTAATACAGAAACAAGTTTCACTAAGGAATTCTACACACATTTAAAAAATGCACAGAGTTAGCAGTCCCTATCAGAGCCAAGTATAACAGGAAATTAAAATACACACCACACTAATGTCCCACCATCATAAATAAACTATACAACAAAAGAAATAAACTCTTTGAATAATTTAGAAGATCTAAAGCCCATCTTCTAATATCAAAGTGTTACAAAAAACTGAATTACACTTTTAGGTCCACAAAAGAAGTCTGTGAACTTAGGCTGGCTTCTGACATCAAAGATAATTAAAATTCCTCCCTTATGTATGTTAGAAAACTAAAAAATCCCTACATTGCTCAGAATGTATTCATAATGGGGCTGCCTTTTCTGATCCAAATGACATTGCCAATATCCTTAAGAACAAATTTAGTGCCAACTTCATCCTGAGAAATCTAATCAAATCCCTGAAATATCTGAATCTCTTACTCCTCCAGTTATCTCTAAAGATCATATACTGAAAGTGTTAACCAAGACAAAAAAAAAACTTTTTTTCCATGGACCTGACTATACCTGGTTTGATAATTAATAGGTTTAAAGATGCAGTTGCAGACACAGTCCTCAGGCTGTTCATCTTAAGTTTAGTTACCGGTTTTGTCCATGATGAGTGGAACATTGCAGTGGTGATAACCCTTCATAAGGATGGCCTTGCAACTGACATGGTTAATTACAGTCCTATCAGCCTTACAAATTTTATCTGCAAAGCCAGGGAACATATTATAACTGACCTCATAAACTACAATATCAAGAATTTTACTAAATATGACCTCCAGTGGTTTGGATTTGTGATGGAGAGATCCTGTCTATTTAATTTGGTACATCTCTTTGAAAATGTTACAGAGGTTGTAGATAGTCACTATGCAATGCACACAGAGTATCTTGACCTGGCCAAGGCCATTAACAGCATTCCCCTTGTTGGCATCAAACAAAAGCTAAATGCTTGAAATATCAACCCATATGTGATAAGATGGATAGCAGTCTGGTTGAAAGACAGAGCCCACAGAGTGTGAGTTATAGGTGCCTCATCATAAAGAATGAGGGGTGACGCACAATGTCTGTCAGTCTCTGTGCTAGGATCTCCCCTTTTTGGCATTTACTTCTCAGATCTTCAAACAGATATCCAAGATCTCTGGCTAACAGTTTGCAGATGATTGCAAACTGGCGGGTTTTGTTAACTCATTACGTCTGAGTGACGCCTCCGGGTGGATCTGAAGTTAACTTCTACTGACACCTCTAGGCATCAAATATTGCTTGTTCATATTTGCATCAATAATTCCAAAACAATACTATATAGAAGGTTTTAAAAGATTTCATCTTAAAGCATATACAACGGCAAACTCAACTGCATTAATATTTGACCTCTGTCTAGTGCAGATAAATAGATGTTAACTGTTGTCTTCATGATATTAATTTATATAGATATAATTTTCACATTTTTCTAAATATCTCAACAACCAAGTAACACAGACAGAACTCCTTAGCCTTATATGAAAGTTCTCAGCTAGATGAATAAAATGTTGCTGACAGTATAAGTGGTTGCTGAGACATTGGAAAGTTGTTTACAAAATATTACAAATGTAATAGTGACTGTGACATAACATTCAGTTTAAGACCTATAACCTAAAGAATATTACCACTGTAAAAATACTTTGTGCTGAAGGTTTTGCCATTTATACTTCTTCCATAACCCCTAGGGTTCCAGAGATATGAACATCTGTTTGAAATGTGAGGACATAATTTGATTCTGTCAAAATGCTTAGGCTCCGCCCATTGGAAGTTATAGTGCAAACCTCCTGAGCTCCATTGGAGTGATTGTGTTAAAGCACTCTATGACACACAAACCCTCCAGAGAATAAACTCTTCCCAGCACTCTCTTGGTGTACTAAAAATGGGCTCAAACTAAATGTTAAAAAGTATGCTATCATCACATTTGGTAGGCAACCCCTCCCGTCATCAGACTGTCTTGACAAATGACCTCTACAAACTAAAGCTTCTGTTAGTGGCCTATGTACTTGTGTTGATTGCTCCCTGTATTTTGACCATCATGCTAGAAAACCCCTTTATTTAGCCCAGCTAGTTGTCAAAGGAACATTATCAAGGTCTAAAGAGTTAATCACTCCCTTATACTCAGAATTGGTCAGGTCACCTATTGAGTGCAATGCTCACTTTTGGTGTATCTGACTAAACATATCAAACAATTTGAAAGACTCCAAGGTTTCCTAACCAGAAAGGTCACAGACCTAAAGTCACTGAGCTACCAAGAGCTAACAAAAGAGGCTGAAAGCTCTATGCCTTTATTCAGTACTTATAGACTTTTGAGGGGAGATGTCCGTCTTGCTTACAGTGAGATTAGAGACCTGATTGTCCTAGATCTTCTGTTTTTTTTTTTAAGTCCAATATGTCAAACAATACCAGGAGCCTAAATCTTCACCAGCAGTTAAATAAAACATGGTGGAGTGGCAAGTTTATAACCTAGCCCTTCCCAAACCTTGGGAATAAATGTCCCCTACATGTTAAGAAATGTGACTTAATATCATCCTTTAAACATAAACTAGATGACTGGATGGGGATCCATAAATTTATTCCAAGTCTGACCAGTATGGATGTCCAGAGGAAAGCGGGTTTGGCCTGAGACCTACAGCCTCATCATCCTTGGTAAGATCTGACCATAAAGTGATCACTTTTGAAGTCACCATCTCCCCTGACCCCCCCCCTTGTCAC
Source organism: Protopterus annectens (assembly GCF_019279795.1). Taxonomy (NCBI): domain Eukaryota; kingdom Metazoa; phylum Chordata; order Ceratodontiformes; family Protopteridae; genus Protopterus; species Protopterus annectens. The sequence continues at coordinate 1,212,497,518 of NC_056726.1, forward strand.
AAGAAAAAACATGTCCAAAGCTGACTACAATCTCCTCAGAGCAGGTATAAGGAGCTGCACAGCCACCGTCCCTTCAGTTGGAACTAACACTAATGTCCAAGCCTACACCAGGAAAATATAAGAGCATCTACTTAGCTGTAGGGAATTAGCAATACCTGACAGACCAAATCATCTTCCTCAAGGAAAAGTAAACCTGTCTGGTGGACAGCAGCAATAAACAAAGTCTATCATAGAAGGAGGTAACTGATGTCCAGGGCCAAGAAGGAGCAGGTGCCAAGTTCAAAGCAATCTCCCCTTTGTTTGAACAAGCAAATAAGGTCACCGGTGAAATCCTCTAAGGCTAACTTCAAGTCCAAATTGGCCACATCCAACAAGGACAATCAGAAGGTCTTCTTCACATATGTCTGCAATCTCAAAGGCAACACCCAAAATCCACTCTAAACTGGTGGTCAATAATACCACATACACAAATGCCATAGATATAGCCAACCTGCTGGCAGACAGGTTCAGTGAAACCGTCATCCCCCTGTCCCCCCCATCAGCGCACCAGGACATCCCCAGCACATGCCCCCCTTAATGCCCTCTCAAAGGCAAAAAATAAAGTCTCCATGGGACCCGATAACATCCCTGCCTGTATCCTACATGAACTCAGGCATGAGCTCTCAGCTCCATTAGACACCCTATTCGACCACAGCCTGAGCATCGGCTTCATCCCAGTTACATGGAGGACAGCCACTGTCATCCCTCTACACAAAGGTGGCGCATCCACTGACCCAGGCAATTATAGACCCATCAGCCTAACTAGCCTGATCTGCAAGGCCATGGAATGCGTTATTATGTACCTTATAAACAAGGACATTGGCAAACTCCAAATGCTGCACCCCACACAGTTTGGTTTTGTCAAAGGGAGATCACGGCTGTTAAACATGGTTGACTTCTTCAAAACAGTCACCAAAGCCATGGACAAGGGGAAGAAGGTGCACAGTGTCTACCTTGACCTAGCTAAAGCCTTTGACACTATTCCACACTAGGGGATAATACATAAACTCTCCCAGCTAGGTATCTGTCCATATTTTACCAGATGGGTAGCTAACTGGCTCACTGATAGAACCCTCTCAGTCAAAGTAGGGGAAGCCACCTATAGTAGTAGACCTGTAATGAGCAGTGAACCCCAAGGATTAGTCTTGGGGCCTCTGCTGTTTGGCATATACTTGTCTGAGGTGCAAGCCACAACCAGTGGTCTGTGGCTGACTAAGTGTGCAGATGACTGCAAGCTGGGTGATGTCTTAAATTCCCCTAGTGATGTGAACATCCTTCAAGAGGGCATTACCCAAACTAATGACTGGGGCCAGAAGCATGGCCTCAAAATTAATGCTGAGAAATGCATCATTATCCCCTTTGGGGAAATTGTCATCCCCACTACTTATGACATTAATAGCAATGTACTAAGCATGCAATCAGTCGTGAGGGACATGGGCACTCAGATTGATAGCAACCTGACTTTGACCACCACATTGCCTCCATTGTACAGAAAGCTATCTACATGGCCCACCTCATAAATCAGGGTATGTCATCCAGGAACAAGGAGGTCATAACATCCCTGTACTCCTCCTTTATCAGACTCATTATCAATTACAGTGCCCCCTTCTGCATGTACCTTGCCATGCACATGCAGCAGTTGGAGATACCACAGAGGTTCCTGGCCAGGAAAATTCAGTGTCTCAAACACCAAACCTATACAGATAGGCTAAAAGCCTGGTCCCTCTACTCAGTCTCATACAGACTGCTCAGAGGTGACCTGTGTCTGGCATACAAGGCCATGTCTGACCCAGCCTTGATGGAGTTGCTGCATATCCGTAAATTCATGCAACCTGCACACAAGGCCTTAACCTGGTCTGTGACATGAATAGAACTCATTTGTGGGATAGATTTGTGTCCCAAAGACTCAGCCATCTGTGGAATAGAGTACCTCTCCATGTCATGTAGAGTACCTCTCTAGGCCTCTTTAAGAGGAACCTGGATGACTGGATGGGAAACAGAACCTACACCATTGGGATCCCACCTGTGTTCCTCCTGGACAGGGGAAACAGATGCTGACTTTGAAGGAACATGGGCAAAAGTCTTGGTTAGGCCTATAAGGACCTCCAGCCCAATAGCCTAGTATCAAATTCACCACCGTAACATGTACAAGCAAGCAAAATCTGAGGGTAATGCTACTCAGTGCTAGAAGTCTAAACCTCAAAATGCATTCACTTGTGGCACTCCTTAAAATGGAGAACATCGACATCTGTGCAGTGACGGAGACCTGGTTCAAGGCTCCAGAGAGCACCCCTGCATTACCAGGCTATAATTCATACCACACCTTTCAGCCACCCAACCTGGACCGAAACACTAAAGGCAGAGGCGTGTCCATATTCATTAAGGATATCCAAACCTCCAGGCTAGTTGCTCAGCATAATGCATCCGAGATTATCTAAGTGCAACTAACTCTGGGCAAGACTGCAATCCAGATTGTAACTTGCTACAGATCTCCCACCATGCCCCAGGATTCCCACTCCTCATTTCTTGATGCAGTGGAAAATATTAGGGTACAACCCAACACCCTAATAATGGGTGATTTCAACTACCCCACCATTAACTGGGAAAACTATTCATGTACCAACTCTTTTGCTCAACGTTTTCTGGAATTTATAATTTCCAATGCCTTGGATCAACTTATCCACACCCCCACCAGGGGTAGGAATATCCTAGACCTGGTCATTACCAATATGGATGAACAGTGTTCCAACCAGAGGTCAGTTCCTTGTTGGTCAGATCCGACCACAAGCTAATCACCCTAGACATCCACATCCTGCCTCCATCCTCCATTAGGGAAACCAGCATAAAAAATTCCTCCAAAGCCGACTTCACGCTTCTTAAGACAGAAGTGACAAACTTCAAGACACCTATGCAGATGGACAATAGAGGTACGACTGCTGAACAAATTCACTTTATAAGCACTTACATGAGTGCCTGGATTGTGCTATCCCTAACAGAACCAAGTTGCTATCCTCCAAAGGAAGCCAATCTGGTGGTCCCCTGCCAAAAACAAACTCTACAACAGAAGAAAGAAACTGTTGCAAAAAAGAGTAAAATCCCATGATTGGAGAAACTCCCTGGTCAGCCTCAGTAAGAAGCTGAGATCCCTCATAAAATCCTCCAAAGCTAGTTATGAAAACAAAATCGCCACTGATTCTAAAGACAACCACAAACCATTCTATAGCTATGTCAAGAATCTCAATGTCAACACTCAGATCGGCTCTGAGTTACAGCACAATGGCACTAAATATACAGAATCAACTGATATTGCCAACATCCTGGCAGATAGGTTCAGTGCTAAATTTACCCCCCTCTCACCTTCTAAAGGGTCCATCTCTATACTGGAAAAATGCAAAGTTCCTGTAATCAAGACTGCACAGGTAAAAACCACACTCTCCAAAGCCAAGAACACAGTATCCATGGGACCTGACAACATCCCAAGCTGTGTTCTACATGAGCTACAGAATGAACTGGCACCCCACCTAAGCAACATGTTCAATCATAGCCTCACCTCAGGCTTTGTGCCCACTGAATGGTGCACAGCAATGGTTATCCCACTCCACAAAGGGGGAGCCACCACAGACCCCTGGAACTACCATCCCATTAGCCTAACGAGCCTGGTCTGCATGGCCATGGAATGTATCATCAGGGAACTTATAAACAAAGAGATTGGTAATCTTCAAATTCTGGACCCCACCCAGTTTGGGTTTTTAAAAGGCAGATCATGTCTCCTAAACCTGATAGACTTCATTGAAGCAGTCACCAAAGCCATAGACGAGGGTAAGGTGGTTCACACAGCCTATCTAGATTTCACCAAGGCTTTTGACACCATCCCCCCACTCTGGAATTATAGATAAACTCACTAAACTAGGTATAAATCCCTATGTCACAAGATGGGTTGCCAACTGGCTCACTGAAAGAACCCACATTGTGAAAGTAGCAGACTCCAAATCCGACTTCAGACCAGTGACAAGTAGAGTACCACAGGGTTCAGTCATGGGTCCTCTCCTGTTTGGTATCTACTTTTCTGAAGTGCAGGCTAACACGGTTAGTCTTTGGCTAATGAAGTTCACAGATAACTACAAACTAGGAGCCATAATCAAAACTCTTTACGATGTGGACATCCTACAAAAAGGCCACAGTGAGACAGATGCTTGGTGTCAAAGCCATGGCCTCAGGCTCAATGCCAAAAAGTGCATTGTCATCCCCTTTGGTAAAAACTCTGTACCTATGAGCTACCACATAGGTGGTAGTCTACTTAACACCAAAAGTGTGATAAGAGACCTTGGGACACAGGTGGACAGTAGTCTCTCCTTTGATAATCACATCGCCACAGTAGTCAGCAAATCATTCTATGTAGCACACCTCATCACAAAAGGTTTTTCATCCAGGAAAAAAAAGGTCATTGCCGGCCCCCTCCCCCCTCTACTTGTCACTCATTAGACCCATTATAGAGTACAACACCCTTTTTGGTATGTACCTCACAAGACATCTACAACAACTGGAAAGGACACAGAAATACCTCATAAAGAGGATTACAGGCCTCAAACAGATGCCCTAAACAGACCGTCTCAAAAAACTCAAGCTTTACTCTGTCACAAATCGCCTACTCAGAGATGATTTCTGCCTAACATACAAAGCTATGTCAAACCCAGAGCTATTGGACATGCTCCACTTAAAGAAATCCCAATCCCTCTGAGCTACACACTCTAGAGACCTAAACCTTGTCACCACAATAAACAGAACATGCTGGAGGGATAGCTTCCTGTCCTAGAGACTTCCCATACTCTGGAACAAACTACCTATCTATATCAAACAAAGCTGCTCATTAGCACTCTTCAAGAAAAATCTTGATGATTGGATGGGAAATAGGAAATTCACCCCAGGGATCACTTCTGTGGTTCTGCTTGACAGGGGCACAGGAAAATAATTTTCTTGGGTGGCAAAAGCCAGGGTACCTTTTTGGCTAGGCTTATATAGGCCATAGGGCCAATAGTCTAGTACCTACCTATGAACCTATCATCCTATGAACCTATGAACCTATTACCATAGATATTTGCTGTAATTATTTCAGACTGTCCTGCAATGTTGTCTGAAATTATTCCCTGTGAGTCTGAACTATATAGTTACTGTATTGACTATTGTTTTGTTCCTTTATTAGTTATTATTAGATATAGGTAAATCTTGTAATTTTGTCTGGCATGGATAGAACTAAGTAAGCTCTTAGAGTACTTGCATGTGTATTTGGTGACACTGTATAGCCCATTCCAATAGGCTCAGTCTTAGTCACACTTACCATATGGCTAATAGGCACATCACACAGTAGGAATTGTCACCCTTTGGTAAGGGCCTTAAAGTAGCTGATAAAGAGCTGGATTGGAACTACCTTTAAGTGTGGGCAAAAAAGGCTATAGTGTGTGTGTGTGTGTGCGTGTGTGTGTGTGTGTGTGTGTGTGTGTGTGTGTGTGTGTGTGTGTGTGTGTGTGTGTGTGTGTGTGTGAGTGATTCATTAATCACATCTCAAAGTGTGTATGTCAACTACTTGGGCAGGGACACAAAGCACCGGTCAAACAAAGAGAGTGATGGATGTTTTGGCTTGGTGCTCTGCTGAGATGTTATCCATATAGCTGTGCCAGTGGGGAGTCTTATTGGAGATCTGGAGAGAGAGGGAGAAACCAGCCTCAGACTGACTGTGATCTCTGTGTGCCCTGAAGGGTAATTGTACTTTACTGTGTATGTATTTGTCATCCTCCCATTGTGTACGTCCCTCACTGGTGGTAGTAGTGAGGATTGAGGCTCCTTGTATACTGGGCCAGTGTAGGGGCATTACACTGACAGTACTTACTGATGTATACAGCTGGCATATCACATCATGTACCATCCTTGAGCCTGTCTCAGTCTGCCAATGTCATACAGGATTATTTCCCAAATTTTCCAGGTCTTCGTGACCATTCCTGACATATTCTGGCTAGGTCAGTGTGTACCCCATACCTGCATCTGATTGCTTGACACCTATGGCTAGCATACCTTACAGCAGAACAGCATGTTTTAGGTACTAGTAGTGGGGGATACTGGCTCTGGCTCACGAGCATTGCGTTCATACTGAGCATGCAATGTAAGGGAATGGATACATTACCAGATATTTATGTAACATTACTGTGTCCCCAGGGGTCTGGCATGTCACAGACACATTCTCCAAACTCTGTGGACAACCATCACGTATTGTCCTCCTGGTGTGTGGGAATACACATTTGTCTGGCAGGGGGGTCAACAACTATCAGGCACATGTACCCATTTTGCAAAATCTGGGTCCTGCAAATGTCAGACACCTATGAGGAGATCACCCTACACCACATATGCACCACACTCTGTTATTGTGTACCCCAGATGTTCCTGGGATGTCCACATGCACCTGTAGTAGCACTCACCTATTTGTCGGATATAGGTTAGATGACATGGTATTGTAACGTTGCACATAGGGGACCCTCAGCAGTCGATGGCAGTGATGTGTTTGGACACATAACAACACAGTCTGTCACAGTGGTCAGGCCATTTCTGGTAGTCCTGGTACACCTCAGGTTACTAGGCTATGGGCCTTGAGCAGCCATACCAGCCCATGTGTATGCCAGGCAGCAGCTGATGTCCCCATCAACCAGGCACACAGGTGGTATCCAAAGGATATATGTGCTGTTAACCATCCATCTGACCAAGTTATGCCTGCAAGGGTTTAGGTAGCTACCCTGCCTGATGTGGACAGGATACCCATTCCACCACAGGGTGATTATGTGTGACACACATGTGAGCTGCCAACAAGGACAGTCCATGGCACTCACCAGGTTGAGGGTGTGTGTGTGTGCGTGTGTGTGTGTGTGTGTGTGTGTGTGTGTGTGTGTGTGTGTGTGTGTGTGTGTGTGTGTGTGTGTTAACACAGTGGAGCATGACTTGCACTTGTGCAGCAGTCCCAGCAATGTGGAGTCAATGATTGTCTTGCATGTCACAGTGAGGTCACTCCTGAGGAGTATGTATGACACTGCATAGAGGGTTGGTCTTATAACCTATAGGTGTACTGTAAATGTTTAATGGCCAGGTATTTCCTGGTGGGGAACCTCTGATGACCCCAGCTGCTGCATGTGCTGTGTGATGTGAATGATGAATGGTAGATTATGCACATTAATGGTCCTCATTGGGAGGAACATGAAACATCAGGATCAGGGGGTTAATGAATGCTGTAATGCTAGTGTGTTGACAATACCCACACACATACTGTACTGATAGATGGCAGAGGTGTGATGTGGGTGTTAGCAGTGGATATTGCTAGCAAAAGTTGATGTGCAGGGTCTACACATAATGGTGGCCAATGTATGCGGTCCTGTGATGTGTTCCTCTGTTCATGTCTTAAAGGTGGGATGTACCGCAAATACAACCCACCCTTCTCAGACGCCAAGACTGCAGCAATCATCGATGCACTCAGATGCCATCACAGAGTAATGCTGGGAAGGAGTCAACAAAACCTGCAGGAATGCACAGCCCTGTGGGTGGAACTGGTAGCAACAGTCAACAATGTGGGACATCAGGACAGGACCTACAAAAAGGTCTGACACCATGCCACAGACCTGGTACACAATGCATGGCAAAGGGCTGCAGCTGTGGCCAGGGACCATGCTGGCACAGTTGTAGGGCCTGCTGCTCAAGCACAATTCACAACCACTGAGGAGTACCTCGCAAACCTTGGTGCAGCCACTGCCTCCCAGAAAGCCATCACTACATATGTCATGGAGGTGGGTGGCACAGTCAACAGCCAAGAAGCATGCAGGTAAGGCTCCAGTAGGCATCACATCAATACTGTAGCATTCATAGTGTCAGCCTTTGCATACCTGGATGCATATGTCAAGTCAAACTCCATTTGTGGGTGGGGTTTTGTAATGCACACAAGTGCACACTTATTTTGAATGTCAGCAATTTGGGTAGTATTACAGCTTGTACTGTACATGTTCACAATTGCACATATTATCCTGTACCAATACCATGTGTGTGTGCATTGACAATAACATTCCCCCAAAACTACATAGGTCCCTCTGGTGTGGCTTGGGAACTGAAACCTGAAGCCAGTGAGTGTGGAACTGTCTTGTTGTGGCTCACCAATACCATAGGCATTTTGAGGGCAGCCAGTTTTCCATGCACACAACTGTTATACTTAGTCATATTGCAATATGTGCATGTCCACGTGTGGTGGGGTTAACTGCAGTGCATCACATTGGTCATCACGGGAGCCTATTCACAGGAGCTATAACATATTGGCACATACTGTCGTATAGCTGTTGCCACTGTGCTATACGGGAGTACATTACTATTGTGTACACAGGTGCACTGTGTGTTAGGTGAAGGTCCATCCCATACTGTCACTCCTCACATATCTCACAGGTATATAGCAGTAGCAACATTAACTGGACATAGCTGCACTGCATGTTGTTGAGGGCCTGTCCAGAGTGTATCTGTTGTGGTCTGAATGTGTGTCATGCATGTCATCATTCAGAAAATGTGGTCTATATAATGTCTTTGTGCCACCTCACCTGTATATATATATATATATATATATATATATATATATATATATATATATATATATATATATGTGTGTGTGTGTGTGTGTGTGTGTGTGTGTGTGTGTGTGTGTGTGCACGTGTGTGTGTGTGTGTGTGTGTGTGTGTGTGTGTGTGTGTGTGTGTGTGTGTATGTGTGTGTGTGTGTGTGTGTGTGTGTGTGTGTGTGTGTGTGTGTGTGTGTGTGTGCGTGCGTGTGTGTATCAGCAAACATTATAGTGCAGGGAGTAATTTACATATGTTGTTTTCCCCTCACAGGTGAATATGGGGGTTGGGTTATATCCCCCTCACAACCTGATGTCAGTGTCTTATCAGACTCTGATTTTGATATTGGTCATAGTGGGGCACAGGTGGAGTTGTTGGGGGCTGAATCTGTACAATTGGTTGACATCACACTTCCACTAGCAGTGCCCCTGCACACGGTCAGTATGCCCACACATACCCAGTCCCTAGCAGCCACAGATATTGGACTGTCAGAGGGTGGTGGCATACAACAGGCTAGTGTGGTGACTATGGCATCTGTGAGTGTAGACACTAGCCATAGCCAGAGAGCTGGTGAGGTCCCACACAGGCAGATTGACAGGGGTGCTCGAAGGAGGACTGCTGCCTATCCAGGCCCTGTCAGAGGTGACACAGCAGGTGTCACCCGACATATGTTTCGGTCCGTCATGGAGGCACAGGCATGTTCTGAAAACTACACCAGACAGATGCTCAGGGTCATGAATATAACACTTCCTGCTATGTGTGACAAACTCCACGAAGTTGATGATGCCGTACGCCATTTTGTGTCTGTGTGTGTGTATAGTCTGTGGGGCTGCTGAAATTACCAAAGTTGAGTATGGTGGAGAGAAAACACAGTGTCCTTTTCATCACCAAGGTACGGCTGTATATGTACATGTTTACCAGGTGTGTATGTGTGAAACAGTGTGTGAGAGACAATGGGGGCAGGCAGTGTGACCTTGCATACATACCCCTTGACACAGCCAGCTAGCCTTCATACATTTCACATGGGTGTTCTGTAGGACCACAGGTTCATAGATACAGAGGAGGTTACCAGAGTACTAGCCCTGGGTCCCTCACAAGTCTAGCCATTACTTTACCCCCAACAGAATTACCCATCAGCACTTGTTGCCCCTACCATTGCTGGACACTGGTTGAACCGCAGGGACAGATCAGCACCAGGTAGATCAAGAAACTCTAATCTGTTTGGAAAAAGAAGCATCTGAGGAAGTGCAAAAATATAAACTACAAAACACAGAGATATTTGAAAAATATAAAAAAGAAATATGGACATGGGAAAGGAAGAGAAATTTGATATGGTTCAATATTTATGCAAAGGAGAAAGCTAAGTTAACTGATATAGAGAAGGCAGTTTCAAAAATATTTGAAGAGAAATACAGGCAAAATTTTTTTTTTATTTATTTATTTATTTTACATTTGTTAACCGGGATAGTCCGACTGGATGCATGTCCATTTTCAGCGGAGGCCCGGGGAGAAAAGCTCCCAAAGTAAAAAAATGTATTACATATCTCAAAAACTTCAATAGATGTCACATATCACGAACAGCGTAATGGTATATTTGGTGAAAAAACATTTAGACAGTAATAGTATATTTACAAAGGAATATCAAGACAAAAGCATCCAGATATGGAAAATTTCACAATAAAAAGATTAATAGCACAAATATGTAATGTGGAAAAGAAGATTAGTAAAGTAGAAGTTAAAAAAATAAGTTGAAGTTATGGAGTGCCTGTGACGTGAAGGATTTAATGTAGAAGGTCTAACACAGAATACATCACAGCATGTTGGAGTGAGTCTCCAGAATAAGGAAAAGCAAGATCAGGAGACATGTCAAGAAGAAATATGGACATGGGAAAGGAAAAGAGATTTAATATGGTGTAATGTTTATGCAAAGGAGAAAGCAAAACTAACCAATACAAAAAGAGCAGCACCAAAGATATTTGAAGAAAAATATAGGGAAAGGAATCCAGATATGGAAAACTTTACAATACAAAAATAAGAAGATTAAGAGGAAAAGTAGAAAAAGAGATTAGTAATGTAGAAGTCAAAGAAATAGAAATTGAGGTTATGGAGCAGCTTCAAAGAGAACAATTTAGTGTAGAAAATCGAATGCAGAAAGCATCACAATAGGATAGAGCAATGGATATCCAAATTAAGGGGAAACCAGTGGAACAGGAAGCAACTGATCAGGTGCCATATCAAGATATTTTAGAGCCTTCCACAGGAAACCAGTATAAACATTCACTTGAAGCTAGACAGCAAAGGAAGGAACAGGAAACTGTGGAAACTGATAAGGTCAATGCTGAGGAGTGATAGGCCAATGAGTTCCCAAATGATAGCGCAACAGATGGCACAGGATGAAGTTGAAGAGAATGTGCCACAGGAAGATGCTATAAAATCTTCTATAGAATGCCCACAGGAAACAGAAAATAAGGGGTGTGCCCTCGGTTTGGAAGAAAATGAGTTAAGAGAAGAGTTGCTTGATTTACTAGACATAGACAGATATATCAAGATCAATGAAAGAAATAGACTGTAGAAGGTTAATAAAATCCCAAAAGTCAGACATTTGATAAAACAAATGAATGCAGTAATTAGGACTGTCCATAGAGATCCATGCAATATAATAGAAATAAACACAATATATTACTGTGCTGGTAAATTAATAACTGATAAAGTTCTGCCACAAGAACACAGGGTAGCGAGGGAAAGGAAGGGGCAAAAGTGAATACCATCATGGAAATATCAAATAGAGAAAATTATAAAGCAGTTAAGACAAGAAGTGTCACTGTTAGAAGATTATAGAAGAGGGAACAGATCAACAAAAATACTAAGAAAGATAGATGTGATAAAAGCAACATGCAGTATTAGAACAGACCAGGATCTATCACGTACTATCACAAATAACAAACTAAAAATTTCAGCACAGGCGGAAAGACTTAGAAGCTATGAAGATAAATATAAAGGAAAAGTATAAAATAATCAATTGTTGATGATCCAAAAAATCTTTTTTATAGAATTGGGAAATAGGGTAAAAGGAATTGAAAGACCACCAAAAAAAAGAAGAAATAGATACATTTTGGAGAAGTATCTATGAAGATGGGTCTATATTATATGTTTGAAGTCTGAAAACTTCGACTCTCATATGATCGACTCCATATGACTGAGGTTTTCAAACATCAAACAAAACATAAACAAACTAAAAATAAAAAAAACCTACCTGAACACTCTATGCAGGGGGGAAAGCCCACCAGCACCCCCCACACCCCCAGCTACTTAAATATACCAACTCCGAGACTGCACTACATTGAAGTGAAGGGAAATATTCCCTACAGCAATCACCGTTGAAACTTTCGATGTTTGAAAACTTTGCTCATATGTTGTCGATCATATGAGATTCAAAGTTTTCAAACTTCGAACTTATAGTATAGACCCATGAAGATCCTATGGAACATAAGATGCTAAATGGATAGACAAGTAAAAGAAAGAATAAGAGGCTTAAAGATACAGGATATGAAATGGGATGAAGTAAAAGCCAGAGAGATTGAAACAAAGTTAAGAAAAGCCTCTAATTGGAAAACCCCAGGCCCTGATGCAGTACCTAACTTTTAGCTGAAAGTATTAACATCTTTGCACTAGGATTTAGCCATGACTAAAAAATATTTATATGCACACCCCGAACAGACATCACACTGGTTAACAACAGGAAAAACAATGCTCTTACTTAAGAGTGAACCTGCAAGCTACCCTAAAAATTATAGACCAATAACTTATCTTTCAATGATGTATAAACTATACATGGGAATTGACACTGACAGAGTTTATAGTCATTTAGAAGAAAACTCAATTATGGCAGAAGAACAAAAGGGCAATAAAAGAAAGTTATATGGAACAAACGATCATTTGTTATTAATTAAAGTTATAGTGGAGAACTGTAAAAAGGGGAAGAATCTAAGTATGGCATGGATTGACTATGATAGTATCCCACATTCATGGATAAAAGAGTGCTTAAAAATGTATAAGATACACCCTACACTGATTGATTACATTACAGTAACCATGAAACAATGGCAGACCACTTTACAATTAAGCCATAATAATGGACAGATTATTATCCCGGGGATAAAAATTCAAAGGGGGATATTCCAGGGTGACTCTCTGTCACCGTTGCTATTCTGCCTTGCCATTAATCCATTAAGCTGTTTACTTAACAGCTTAGGCCATGGCTGCAATTTTCCTTCTAGAAAACAACAAAGTCTAATGACTTTTCATCTTCTCTTTGTCGATGATTTAAAACTATATAGCTCATCAGATGAGGAATTGAAAGCACAGCTGCAGGTTGTCAAAACTTTTTCAGAAGATATTGGAATGTCATTTGGTCTTGATAAATGTACAAAAGCAACCTTTAAAAAAAGGAAAACTGCAGCACCAGGAAAACATCAGTTTGGGACAAAAATGTGATATAAAAGAACTTGACCAAGAGAAAATGTATAAATACTTAAATAAATGCAATAAAACATGAACAAATGCGAATAAAACTCAGTAAGGAGTACTTTAGAAGTTTAAATTAATCCTGCGAACAGCCTTGGCATCTAGGAACTAGATCCAAACTATAACTCAATTTGCTCTTCCTGTCCTAACTTATAGTTTTGGAGGGATTGACTGGCCCCAAAAAGTGTTGGATAGATTGGATATTAAAACAAGAAGGATGCTTCATGCTCACCAAATGATTTATAAAAATCAGTGTATATCAAGATTATATATTCCCTGTTCCAAAGGAGGGATGAGCCTCCTTGAAATTGATTACATGTATAGATCTGCAATCATGGGACTCCACACATATCTACTGACCTCACAAGATCCAAATGTAGTGAAAGTTTTGAAATATGAAGAGAATAAATCTAAGATGATGTGTCTGCTTAATTTAGCAGAAACATATCGATGTCAAGCAGGAACCGAAATCAAACCAGAAGTGGATAAAAACCAGGTGGCAACTGAATGTGCCAAAAAAACAAAAGAAAGAATATAAGGTGAAGGACCAGATGAGAAGGCAAGAAATGTGGAAAAAACATAAATATAGTTGCAAGTATAGAAAACTTCTGGAAGAGCCTCATGTTGATCAAGAACGAATGCAGGAATGGTTAAGGAGAGGTGAATTCAAACCAAGAAATGAAAGGTTAATATTGGCAGCCCAAGATAGTGGGCTACATACATGCTGGTTTACAAAGTCCGTTGAACATGTGGGAGAAACAGACATATGTAGGTTTTGTAAAACCGAATTGGAAACCATACCAGTCACATACCTTGTTGCTGGTTGCGATGCACTAATGGCAGAGGGGCTGTATACTGAAAGGCAAGCAAGACTGTTACACTGGAGATTGTGCAAATATTATGGTATCGAAGTGGCTGAAAAACACTGGAAACATGAGCCACAAAGAATTATAGAAAATGATGACGTTTATATCACATGGGCTCACCCAATACCAAGAGTTCAAAAGACAGATGCTAGAAAACTGGATATAGTGGTTCAAGAAAAAAGAAGACAAAAGTAGCATTGATCATTGAAATCGCCACACCCAGTGACTACAGTGTCTTGTGTACAGAGAGACACAAAGTCATAAAATACCTGGATATGCAGGCAGAAAATGAGAGCCATGTGGAAGAAAAATACCCAGACAGTTCCAATAGTAGTAGGAGCAACGGGTCTCATAAAAAAGAATTTAAAATCATATTTAGATCTGTTGCCAATTCATGTAACACTGTACGAATTGCAGGAGTCATTACTGAACACATTGCGGGTGCTGTGAAGAGCACTTTGTCTGACATCAAAGAGTGAAACAATACTAATTTCATGAACTGTAATCGTACTTTGACTTAGGAATGGGGTCCATTCCCATCATTGCATTAGAAAAACTTGGAGAAATTAAAAACAACAGATGTTTTTCTTTCCCATCCACTCAACCTTGATGCAGTTGATGAGGGTATGCATGGTAATGTGCTTGACATGTTTGGGAAATGTATTCCTGACACAGGGCAGCCTCTGGTAGCCAAACCTGACTCTCCAGCATGTGTGTCTGCTATCTCATATGTGAGTCAGGCCTCTCATGCTGGTAATGCATATGGAGTCATACTATTGTACATGGGGCAGCTGTTGAAGGGCTGAGCACAACATTGCTATCTTGGCATGCCACTAACACCTGTGGACAACCTGACCAGTAAACAGTGGGCCAGTACTCATTACAGGCTGTCTGCTTGGAACAGGTGTTGAGGGTCATGGCTGACCTTTGTGGGTGTTAACACAGCCTTTACAGATTCTGCAGATGTCTGCATAAGTGCACAGCAGACTGGCCATGCTGCTAATGTATTGTTGTACTGACTGAGGACTATTCAGAGACAATGTCCACGTTTTAGCTATATACATAACACAAACACCACATAACTACTATAGTGTTGCAGTGTCTGCTACTACTATTCAAGTGTGTGACAATTGCAGGGACTGTTAGGATTGACAACGGTGGATTCACAGGCCCTTAACATGGTAGAGCCATCTGAAACACAGACACACTGCTGCATGGGGACATGCATTGAAACACACATGCACACAGAGTTGACACTTTTTCTATTAGATGACCTGCCTATCTAGTTATGTACAATACAGACTGATATGACTATTGCATGCACCACAGCGCCTTTGTGTTAAAAAATGAGTGACTGTGCTTGCAAGGTGGATGACATCAACAGGCTCTTTAAAATAATGCCATGGGGAGGAGGTCAAAAGGCCTTAAAATGGTATAACCAATGCACACAAGGGATATGCTTCCCACACAAACACACACAGTAAAATAGTTAGCTATACTGAGACTCAAACACCTAACTATCTATGTGTATATATTATAGTGCTACCTACTTACCACATGTGCCACAAAGCTTATAGGGCTGCAAAGTGTCCAAAGGTACTTCTAAGGTGAATAACATCAGCAGGCCTTGTAAAGTAGAGCAATGGGAAGTGTACTTTTTGGAACAGGCCTCAAAATGGTATAACCAACACACACACACACACACAGCTTGGCGTCTGACGCCACACACACATGCACACACATGCACACACACACACACACACACACACACACACACACACACACACAGAGGATATGGTTCTCACACACACACACACACACACACACACACACACACACACACACACACACACACACACACACACACACACACACACACACAGAGTATCACAGTTGCCAGTATTGAGATTAGAACCCCAGTCCCTAGTTATTTGTACTATAGTGTTATGTGGTTATTGCATGCACCACAGAGCTTAGAAGGCTGAAGAGTATTCAAAGGTACTTCAAAGGTGAATGACAGCAGGCCTTGTAAAGTAGGGCAATGGGAAGTGTACTGGGTGGAACAGGGCTCAAAATGGTACAACCAACACACACACACACACACACACACACACACACACACACACACACTATATCGCTCTGACCCACCCACACTCAGTATCATAGTTGCCAGAACTGAGATTAGAACCCCTACCTATCTAGTTATTTGTACAATAGTCTTAGGTAGTTATCACATGTGGCACAGAGCTTATAGGGCTGAAGAGAGTCCAAAGGTACTTCTAAGATGAATGACATCAGCAGATCTTGTAAAGTAGGGCAATGGGAAGTATACTGGGTGGGAAAGGCCTCAAAATACTTTAACCTACAAACACACTCACTTGCCAGGACTGGGATTAGAACCCTTACCTATCTAATTATTTGTGCTACAGTGTTACACAGTTATCACATGCACCACGGAGCTTATAGGGCCAAAGAGTGTCCAAAGGTACTTCTTAGTTGAATGACATAAGCACATCTAACATATCTAGTTATTTGCACAGAAGTATTACATAGTTATCGCACACACCACAGAGCTTATAGGGCTGAAGAGTGTCCAAAGGTACTTGTAAGGTGAATGACATCAGCAGATCTTGTAACGTAGGGCAATGGGAAGTGTACTGGATGGGAAAGGCCTCAAAATATGTTAACCTACAAAATCACACACACACACTCACACACAAACACACACACACACACACACACACACACACACACACACACACACACACACACACACACACACACACACACACACACACAGTCACTCACACAAAGTGGGTGATATGAGATTACAACCCCTACCTCACTAATATTCCACAATGGAGCTCACTTTCATGCTGGCACATAACTGGTTACAACTGGTATGCAATTGTCTGCAGCAAGACATCACTCTATACCTTTCAGGTTGTCTCTGTTTATGACTCACTCTCTGTCTGTGTCCCCCCCTCTCTCTATCATTGTCTGTCTCTCTCTCTTCCCCATGTCTATGTGTGCATATGCTTGAAACATTTTTATATGTTGCCCATATATATGTCTGTGTATCGCACTCAACAGATGCAGATATAGCACATATGGGCCACCTACAGATAGCTGAGGGTAATTCTGTGTGATGGGTATGGGTAGAGACAGTTAAGGGGTACATAGCTGTCTGTATGCAAAGACATATATGCACAATATGGTTGTATAGTCTGATGTGGGCTTAGACATGGGCTGTAATTCTCTAAGTGTAAGAGCATGCCTGACCTTCTATAGCAAGAGTGGGAGTCCATTCCAGAGATATCTGTACTCCAGTCCAGTGTTTTGTGTGCTACAGCCATACGTCTCAACCTGTTAGTGCAAGAAATCTGGCGCTAGCCTGCCAAAATGGGGGCACAATGGGCCAAACATATGGAGATATTTTAAATATTTCTCTTATAATGTTAGAAAGTTGTTAGAGTAACAGGGTTTGTTTTAGCAGACATTTTCTGACATATATGATGTCTGACACTGAAATGTATGTCATTACTTACTGACATAAATCCTGAGATCATCGCATTGATTTACCAGAGAAATACAAGATTTATGATGAACAGACCAAAATTATGAGCCAAAATATAGACATTCTCACCAAATCAGGGCAGTTAAGAGGTGTGGCTACAACCGATTGACTGATGAAGCTGTGTAAACAGTCCAGCACCTCAGTGATATACTGGCTGGGATCTTCTAGTTGTGTGGTATCCTTCTTTACTGAAAAGGCATATCCTGGTGTGGGTACCGAGGTCATTGTACTGAGCAGAGATTTCCATATGTCTGGTATATTCTACACAGCACTGTGATTTCCTGGTATGTCAATGGCAGAGCAGTACAGAGTAACGTGGTGAACCACTGACAGACATTTGTTAATATGTTTATAGGTACATATGAGGTTTCTAGGCTATTGGTCCTTTAGCCCTTATAACCCCAGCAGGTAAGAGTGTAGCCCATGTTAAGACATGTCAGCACCCAGAGCCCCTGTCCAGCAGGCAAACAGGTGGAATCACAGGACTGTATTTTTTGTTTCCCATGCAGTTATCCAAGGTGCACTTCACAAGGGGTATTGAGGTACTCGGCTTGATGTGGACAAGGAGTGTATTCCACAGATGGGGCAAATACCTGTCACACCAACAAGTCCTGTTGATACTACAGACCAGGTTGATGCTGTGCCGACAGGTTGATCGAGTGGGGCTTGACTTCCAGATGTGCAGCAATCCCATCAAGGCAGGGTCTGGATTGCTTTGTATGCCAGGCAGAGGTCACCTCTGAAGAGTCTGCATGGAACTGAGTAGAGGGACAGTGCTTTTAGCCTATCTGTGTAGGGTAGGTGTGTGATGGCCTGGATTCTCCCAGTGAGGAACCTCTATGGTCTCTCCAGCTGCTGCATGTGCTTTGTGAGGTACATGCCCAAGGGGGTGTTCTACACAATAATTGGCCTTATAAGGGAAGGATACATGGATCTTATGACCTCTTTGTCTCTGGATGAGATACCCTTACTTTTGAGTTGGCCTATCTAGAAAGCTTTCTGTACAATGGAAGCAACATGGTGCTCAGAAGTCAGGTTGCTATCAACATGGGTGGCCAGATGCCTCACTACTGATTGTGTATGTAGGACGTTGTTGTTAACGTGATATGTGGGGACGTCAGTCTCCCCAAAGGGGATGATGATGCATTTTCTGGCATTCAGCTTGAGGCCATGTTTCTGGCAGCAGTCAATTGTTTTGGTGAGACCCTCTTGGAGGATGTCCACATCACTTTGGGAATTGATGACTGTTCCCAGTTGGCAGTCCTCTGCAAACCTGGTCAGCCATAGGCCAGTGTTTTTGTCCTTTTTGTCCTGCACCTCAGGGAAGTATATCCCATATAACAGAGGCCCAAGACTGATCCCTGGGGTATGCTGCTTGTTACGGGTGTACTGCTTGATTTGGCTACCCCTATTATGATTAGGTGAGTTCTATCAATGACCCAGTTTGCTACCCATCTGGTAACATATGTATTTGATGCCTAGTTGACAGAGTTTATTTACTATGGCCAAGTGAACAAAATAAAACCAGCAGGACCACCACGGCTAAAAACATCAAGTTTAATAAAAGATAAGCACTTTTGCATTCTAAAATTAATACTTCATGAGATCTAAAACATAATACAAAGAGCAGGCTTATATACATGAATAATTAGATAAAAGAGCCAATAAAACAATTAACAAATCAATTTATGTCCCTCTAATGCAGATTTTAAAGGGACAGAACCATTCAACCCTGGATATCTATCAATCTGCAGCTTGAGAATCCATAGTAACTCAGCATGTTCAGTCTGTTTCACTATGTCAACTCCCCTGCTATCAACAGCTATTTTTTGCAATAAATGTAGACGCATGGTCATTTATTTTTCTTATTATGGCCAAGTGGGGAATAGTGTGTAAGGCTTTGGCCAAGTCAAGGTGGGCGGTGTGCACCATCTTTCCCTCGACCATGCCTTTGGTGGCTGTCTCAGGAAAGTCAACCAGATTTAACAGACATACCTCCCCTTGACAAAGGCAGACTGTGTGGGGTCAAGTATTTGGAGTTTGCCAATGTCCCTGTTAATAAGGTCTATGATAATCCATAACATGGCCTTGCAGATCAGGATTGTTAGGCTGATGGGTCTTTAATTTCCTTGATTGGTGAACACTCCACCTTTGTGTAAAGGGATGACAGTGGCTGTCCTCCACTCAGCTAGACAAAGGCAGTACTCAGACTTTGCTTGACTAGGGTGCCTAATGGTGCTGCCATTTCATGCCTGAGTTCATGTCGGATGCAGACTGTGATGTATTCAGATCCCATGGAGGCTGTCTTTTTGGCTTTGAGAGGGTAGTGATGTCCTGTTCAATAGTGATAAGGGGGAGGGTGGCCAGGTATGGGGGATGTCCTGCTTTACTGATGGGGGGACAGAGGGGAGACATTTCCGCGGAATCTGTCAGCCAGTAGATTGGCTATATCTACAGCATTTGTGTATGTGGTGTCCTTGATCACCAGTACAGAACCGATCTGGGAGCTTCCTTTCAGACTGCAGACATGTGAAGAAGGCCTTATGATTGTCTGTCTTAGATGTGGGCAATTTGGACTCAGAGTTGCCTTTAGAGGATTTCACTGGTGCTCTTATTTGTTTGTTCAGGCTAAGGAGAGATTGCTTCCAACTGGGCACCTGCTCCTTCTTGGTCCTGGACAGTATTTCTTTCCTTTTGTTATATTGTTGATTTATTGTGGATATCCACCAGACAGGTTTACTCTTCCTTGAGGAGGATGATGTTGTCCTGTCAGATATTCCTGATTCCATACAGCTATATATACACACACACACACACATATATATATATATATATATATATATATATATATATATATATATATGCTGGTATAGTACTTTTGTGTACATGTGGATGTTGGTGCCTGCTTCTCCAGTGGGGGAGGGGGCTGTGCAGCTCCTTATACCATCTCTCTGGTGGTTGTAATCAGCTTGGGAGACATTTTCATTTACCATGGCTAGATGGGGGTCAGGAGAGATGATGATATTGGACATGACTGCTTTTTTGTCGGATCTTGCCAGGGAAGATGATACCATATGGGTGCTGCAGTAGTTAATCATGTTGGTTACTGCCACGTCCAACATATGTATCACATCTTGTGGGAGTATCAAGTAGCTGTCCTAAGGATTTAGCACTGATAAGATGGGGGAGTCTCTTTGGATTTATGTTCTGGCATGGTTGGTTTGTCCAATCTATGGTTCGGTAATTAAATTCAGCCAGGATCAGGGTAAAGGGTTGAATCTTGATAGATCTGTAGAGGGCCAGATAGGTGGGGTGGGCATCCTGAGTCAAATATGTTGGCCTGTACCTACCTATAATTTGAATAGGGGTCTTGTCAACAGTTAACTCCACTTGGAGTGTCTCGTGTGCTTCAGACTGCTTGAACAGCCTGGAGGTGTGTGTCTGTTTAATATATATTTATATGCCACCTCCTTTGGCTTTGCTGCCTACATTTTGGGGTCTGGTTGTATGACAGGATGACTGACCAGGTAAGCATGGGTTGCTCTCTGCAGCTGTGGCCCAGGTTTCTGTGAGTGCACAAATGTCAGCATCTTCCAGGGTTAAAAATGCTTGCAATGAGTGCATTTTCATGTTTAGGCTCCTAGCATTTAGCAGCATGACCTTTAATTTGCATTTTGTTGTGAGTTTCATGTTGGTAGTATCAACCTCATGACTTTCCCTGAAACAGTCACTGTGGGGGAGGCAAGGGCCTTTGCCAGAAGCCTGAAGCCCAACTGAGCCAGATGCGGGTCATCTCTAGCAATGCAGCATGATCTGTCAATTATATCTTCCCAGGCTGTCAGGCATTGGATCCCCCTGGGATGACACCAGAACGTCAGCCACTTGTTAATGTCAATCAATTGCTGTTTGTATTGAGCCATCATTATGGGTGACAGTAGAATGCTGATTAAACCTAGGGACATACCTGCATGGGACACATATTCAGCATGCTCAATCATCTTTGTCTTCCTATAGTTCAGGGAGGTACGTCTGAAGTCGTTCACACCAACATGGACTAGGACAGACTCATAACAGTGCTTGTTGTGAAGAGACTTCAGTACATGTGTCATATGGTGGATGATGGTACCTGACAAACAAGTAACCGTTACTGTCTCCTTATGCAGCCTGGTGAGAGGCACATCTGTGTGTCTCACAATGGAGTCTCCTATGAGTAATATGTTGGTTTTATGGCTGGGCCTTAGTGGTTGCCTGACAGTGGTGTGTGTACTATGCATGGTATGTGGTGTGGAGGTTTGTGGAGTTCTCATGTGTTTTTAGCTCTGAGGTGTCCTTTGTTTGGGTTTGTATTTGTTGAGGACCCCCACATATGTGGGTGCATGTTGTGTAGTTGTCGCTGATGTTTACTGACTGTATACACTGCAGGGAACCTATGTTACTGCACAATTTGTTCTGGTGTGCACATTCTCCATTTGTCTGGCCAGTGGTTCCCGTTCCCCTTATATGTGTCTCTTTGTCCTTCAGTAGTGCAGTTACAGGCTTTGTCCACAGTCGCTGCTGTTATATATTTGTATTTCTGACGTGAGTGGGGTAGAAGTCATAACATCATATACAGGGGTATGAACATCATACCTCTGAGTGTACCTGTTCATGGGATCATAGGAGATTACTAGGCTAATGGCAATGAGGCCCTTACAGGCCTAGCCCAGAGTATATGCCCAGAAAAGAAAACACAATCAGCAGCTGTCAGCCCTCCCAACAGGGGACAAAGGTGGCACCCGCTCATCAAGGTTTCAGTTGAAGAGGGTCAGCAACGTACTTTGTTTGACGTGTATGGGGAGTGTATTCCAGAGATGGGTCAGCCTCTGGGAGACAAACCTGTCTCTCCAGGAGGGTTTGTTAATGACACATATTAGATTAAAGACTTTTGATGGGGTACTACACAAGGAGTTAGATATACAGATATGGAGCATCTGTACTAGAGCAGGGTCTGAGATTGCCTTGTAGGTAAGACACAAGTCATCTCTGAGCAATCTGTATGATACAGAGTAGAGTGATACTGATTTGAGCCTGTCCACATAGGACAGGTGTTGGAGACCATGGATTATCTTTGTGAGATATTTCTGTGGCCTTTCCAGTTGGTGAAGGTGTTTGGAGAGGTACATACCAAATGGGACATTGTACTCAATTATTGGCTTAATGAGGGCAGAGTGCAGAGAGGTAATAACCTCCTTTTTTCTGGATGCAATCCCTTTACTTATGAGATGAACCAAGTAAAAGCCTTTTCTGACCACTGACCACTTGTGCTACATGATAGTCAAATATGAGATTGTTGTCAACTTGTGTACCTAGGTCTCTCAGCACAGGTTGTGTGCTTAGGGGTTTACCACTAATGTGGTAATCAGTAGGGGCTGTGTTTTTCATAAATGGTATGCTAATACATTTTTTTGCATTTAACTTAAGGCCATGACTTTGGCACCAGTCATTTGTTGCTGTGAGACCCTCTTGAACTATGTTAACATCATTTGGGGAGTCAATGACAGCACCCAAGTTACAGTCGTCCACAACCATAGTCAGCCATAGCCCTTTTGTCTTTTCCAAGACCTAGGAGAAGTAGATAGCAAACAATAGGGGTCCCAGGGCAGATCCCTGGGGGACACCACTAGTGACAGGTCAGTTATCGAAGGTAGTGGCACCTATTTTGACCTTGTGGGTTCTATCAGTTATCCAGTTGGGTACTCACATGATGGCATAGGGACTTACACCAAGTTCTGTTACCTTTTCGATGATGCCTGAATGGGGGATTGTGTCAAAGGCTTTGGCCAAGTCAAGGTAAGCTGTGTGTACTGACTTTCCCATATCCAAGGCCTTGGTGACAGTCTCAAAGAAGTCAACCAGGTTCAACAGGCAAGATCTGCCCTTGACAAATCCAAACTGGGTGTGGTCAAGTGCTTGGAGATTTCCTATGTCTTTGTTTATGATGTGCATAATAATACTCTCCATGGCCTTACAGATCAGACTTGTCAAGTTAATGGGGTGATAGTTTATAGGGTCAATAGTGGCACCACCTTTGTACAAAGGGATGACAATGGCAGTTCTCCACTCTGCTGGAACGAGGCCTGTACTTCAGCTATGGTTGAGTAGGGTGCTAAATGGCGAGGCTACTTCTTGTCAGAGATGTTGCAGAATACAGCTTGGGATACTATCAGGTCCCATGGCAGCTGGGTTGTTTGGCTTGGATAAGGATTTTAATACCTGATCTACAGAGATGTGAGGTGCAAGCAAGTATCGGGGATGTGGAATTTGGCTTTGGGCGGGGATGGGGGGGTGATGTTTGCACTGAACCTATTAGGTCTATATTAAATCAGCGAATGCTTAATAAAGTGAATGCTGATTTATCAACCCCATGTAAGCGAAAGCTTACAATCCCGTACACTTAGAACAGCGCTTTTTTTCCAAGGAAAAAACATTGTTCCACAAAAGAAAAAAGAAAAACTTTAAAACATTGCATAAAGTGGGAGGCTTTGCCCCCCACACCCCCCATATTTAAATATACCATCTCTGAGATCGGCAATACAGTGACGAAAATGGCAAAGTAATGGAGGCGGCCAAGTGATATCTTTACCAGGGAAATAAGTCACTTATATGCCGTTTTGGTATTTTGCCATTTCGTGCTTTCAAGTTCGATCAAGATGCATTCAAAAGAATGCGTCTTCGATCATATAATAGGAACCCAACCTATCTACTAGCAGGTTGGCTAAGTCAACAGGATCAGTGTAAGTAGCATCATTCAGAAGTCATTCAGAGCAAACCTGGTTTTAGCCATGGAGGTTTCTGATGTTGTTTCAGAGGCTAGTTTGTATTCAAAGTTGGAGTTGGAGGATTTCACTAGTGATCTACTTTGCTTGTTGAGGCTAAGGAGGGAGTTTTTCCAATTGGGAATTTGTGCCTTTTTACCCTTGGACAACAATTGCTCCCTTTTGTTGTAAAGCCTGTTGATAGAGGATGTCCACCACATACATTTGTGTTTCCTTGAGAAGCACGTTTTAGTTCTGTTGGGCATGGCTGAGTCCATGCAGTTGTACAGGTACTTGTATACTACACTGGCATACTGCTCAGCATATTTGTCTGCATCATCTGAGGGGGGCGGTGTGTGTAGCTACTGATACCCTCCTTTAGAAGGTTGTGGTCAGTTTATGAGATGTAGAAGTCAGAAGAACATAACCTGTTTAGCAGGTTGTCCATCATTGCACCCCTACATTTGCTGTGGTCCACAGACTGTTTGTGTTGCAATGTTATTATAAGGCTACATGTCAGCCGTAGCTGTCAAACTGTCACATACTGACATCTGGATAGGCCCATATATAACAGTCAGACACAGGCTCACACATGGGGACAGGGTGTTAATATTGCTCTGCTAAACATAGACAGTTTGGAGAACGGTTTTGTATTAGCTTGCTTTTTCTTATGGGTATAACATCTGCTTCTCCACTGTCTGCCATCAATGTTTTCACATCAACCTTTATTGTTTTGCAAGTAGTTTGGCAGGCAAATGCGATGTTATGACAAGCAGAACAGATATACGAGGTATACTTGTGGGCCTTCAGTGACACCCTGGCATTGCAGCGATATGGCTGGTGCCCAGTGACTCGTTGTCAGTACTAACACAGTAAAGAGGCAGCCAATTATAACCTGGTAGCACAATGACTTTCAAACACCTGCTGTCCTACTAGGCACAGTGTAGGTTACTCCGAGCCATGTACTGTCCAGATGTGTGGCCTTCTGTCCCTGAATTATCCAGCTTTTCTGTAGTAATGGATATTGACTTCTGGACAGTGTGCACTACTCCTACTGTAGGTGTAGCTGTCATGCAACAAAGTTTGCACAAACAGTCCTGAAACATGGACCCTGCCAACCACAGTACTGTACTTAGACCACTAAGCCACAACAGCCAACAGTAAGTGTTGCCTACTTCCTAACAGTATCAGCTATGCATATACATAGCTCATTGACCCCTGCATATTGTGGATATGCTACAAGTTAGCAAGTTGATTGGGGCAGCCCTGGGAATGTGTGTTTTGCTGCTATTACCCTACAAACATAATTGTTCCTGCATTTCTATGGGAAGATGGGTGTACTAGGGGGAGGGGAGCATACCTCTCAACTGTACACATTTCCACAGACTGTGCAGTTGTTTGCTTTACATTTTGGCTCCATTTAGCATAGTATTGTGCTTGCCTTGCAGAATACTGGCATATCACTAGAGACCAAAGGTTAGTCAGTTATGACAGACATTTGAGTTTCAGACTTCTTACCCTTCAGAGACTTGAGACAACTGCAAGACCTGCTGTGATATTACTGTGCAACTTTGTAAGTGGGACTATTTCATCATTGTCCCTATTTGTGGGCCTTTGCCACACATTTCTTTCTGGCTTTATAAGGCTGACTTGCTGGGAGAGGCTGAGAGGTGTGTATGGGACTCGAACATTGACGTCTATGCATGTGACCTATGACACCGCAGTTTGTTAGACCCCACATATACTGCAGTGGGATTTGTCACCTAGGGGGCTACTGCATATTCTGGGGAAGCCAGTATTTGCAGACATTTCCTGTTGTCCCACATAGCTGTCAGTTGTCTGATGCTATTCCGGTAGGCCACCCCATTCCCTTGCATACATGCAGAGATGCCATAGATATGCTACCACAATGTAATACACCATTAATTTGTTGTTTAGAAGAGTGACTTCCCTTGTGTCTGTGGCAGTTGTGAGGAAAGTGCTTGAGGGGTGACTCTGTTGGTTGCATGCAGTACACAGCCTAAACATGGTAAGGTACAGGTAGTGTGATGTGTGTGGCATCCTTTTTATTGTGTGTGTGTGAGTCAGAGAGAGGTGTCAGTCCCTGGGTCCCTACGGTGCCAATGTATATGCTATGCGTTGCCTCTTTGCCAAGGCCAGGGTATACTGGGCATGCCTATATCTCCTCCGAGTCCCCCTGTGCCTGTGGGTACCTTGGCAATGGAGGGGGGCTTTGTGTCCCTTCCCTGTGATGTTCCTGCTACAGCTGTTTCTGGAGGATCATATTGTGTAGCATGGCAGATACTATGAACATATGTGCACATGTGGCTTGTGAGTACTGCAGGGCTCCACCAGATATGTCAAGGCAGTAGAACCATGACTTGAGCAGCCCAGTCACACACTCTATGATGTTTCTAGTTTGTGCGTGTGCCTCATTATGGCATTCTTCATTGTGTGTGTGTGTGTGTGTGTGTGTGTGTGTGTGTGTGTGTGTGTGTGTGTGTGTGTGTGTGTGTGTGTGTGTGTGTGTGTGTGTGTGTGCATTTCTGATGGGTTTCATAATCCACGGTTCCAGTGCATAGCCAGCATCCCCCACTAGATGGCCATATGGGATGTCCTTCTTGGCAAATGCCTGGTACAGCTGTGAGGCATGCCAGATGTGGGAGTCATGATAACTGCCAGGCTGCCAACCCACACATTGATGATAATTCCCTGGGCATTGCACATGACCTGGCAGTTGATGGAGTGATAGCCCTTGTGGTTGACATAGACTCTACCCTCTTCACCAAGTGGTGCTTTGATGTAGGCATGGGAGCAGTCTATGGCACCCAGTAGCTCTGGATAGTTTGCTACACAGTGGAAGATACACATATTGCTTGTCTTCTCCTCAGGGCTGCTGGGGAAATAAGTGTGCTCACTGGCATGTCTTAGCATGACATCCAGGAACTGGTAGAGTACCCTGGATGCAGAAGCCTTTGAGACCTCCATGATGTCCCCAGTAGGTCTTTGGAAAGTATCTGTAGCTAGTATTATTAAGGCTACACACACCTTTGTTTCCACTGGGATGGGTTCCCCTCTGTTAGCTCTGGGTCTGAGGTGAGGGTGACAGAGCCCAGTGGGTTGTTGAAGTATATCCCTGTCCATACTGTAGTGGTCTACTATCTCCAGCTCAAGTAGCCCCCGAAAGGTTACCCTGGGTCTGAACACTCTTCTTCTCCTCAGTCTGGGCCAGTTGTTAGCATCATCCTCATTACCACCATCAGTCTGTAGCATGTAGAGCTGTAGCAAAGCAGCAGCAGCCCCTATCATTTTGTCAGTTAAAATTCCCAAGTGTGTACTCCAATGTTGCAGAGTTTGTGGGAAAATCAGATCGAATAGTGTTTGCATGCTTTATACTGGTGTGCTGCAGATGCTGCCTGTGTGATTGGCTGACTATGATACATTCCACCTGCTAGCTACATTTTTGAGGTGTTTGAATGGGCCACTGTGAGTGGCAGAGGCCTTATTAGTCATTTATAGTTGATTGCCTTTTGTCTGCTATTTCCTTTTATTTTATTTTTTCCCATTTCCTCCAGTTTTAAGCCTTTAAAACTGTTGCAGCTAGCTGACTAGAAAGGGTCCTCTCCTGGACATGAACACGCTCAGCATTTCTGAAACCAGATAAGCGTAGCTAAGCAGCCTTAGACACACCCCCTTGCTTAGCTGTGCATAGCTGGTTTCAGAAATGCTGAGCAGTGCTTATTAATGCACAAATCCGCTTAGCTGGGCTGAATGCTGCTTAGAATTAAACTACGAAGCAATGCTTGAACTGGCTAAGCAGAGCTAAGCACTGCTAAGCATTACTCAGTTTTCATTTAAAAGATGTACGAATTAGACATTAATTATTCATTATTGACATATTATTAAGTGTATATGTTTTACATTACATGACGTTCCCCTATCTTTGATTACATTACCTTGGGGTGTGACTGTACTGTATGGGACACTTGTGTTTACATGGATGAGTTCACATCATATATCCACTGACACTGGAAATTTGGACCAACAACTCTGGTTGACAAATATCAATTGCTACATCATTAAATAAAAAAATATTTAACAATGCTTTCCCATGTAAAAACTGAATGGCCTCTCTTGTTATTCCAACCTACTGCACGCAAAGCCAGATCTATAACCACTAAGCTAACTGACTGGTGAACATTGCAGCTATACATTTCTATATAGCTAGTTCATGACATTTAAGCACTGCTGAGTAAAGCGCCATGGCGCACAAACCTACTCAGCTAAGCTTAAACTTCAAATACAGTGGAAAAAAAAATAAAATTTAAAATAAAAAAAAAAAATATATATATATATATATATATATATATATATATATATATCACTATATCAAATATTAGCATGTCAGTTGCAGGCCACATACTCTTCTTGGAAATCCATGGTAATGCAAAACCTGTACTTCCATCAACTTTCTAAGTTTGTAAGAGCAATATTTAAAAACTGTCTCTATTTCTGGCCTTTTGCCCCACTTGTAGTGCTCCCTTTGTCCAGACGTCTTGATCTAAGAGGTTCAGAGGTGTGTGTCCGAGGACACTATTTTAATGTAAAGTGCCGTACGACACTTTCACAATGTAGGGGGTGTGTTACAGTTCCTGTCACAAACCCCCTGCATTTCATTCCATTCACAGATCCTCTTTTCAGTGTCTGCAGACACTGAAGGGTTGTGAGCTCCAATGTGCTTACACCAATCATAATACACCCCCTTTTCATGTCAACTGCCTCTTCTGCCTACACCTTCGCATTATAGCCCCTACATGGTTAGGTAACTGCAGACACAGTGGCTCATTTTGCTATTCAGTAAAATTAGATCATCTGCATACACCTAATTACCTATACCCTAGTTACAGCACTACATGAGAACCTATGTCCTTAGCAACCACTGTTTCCTGCCATTGTATGAGTCTGCATGCTGGCCAGTATAATGGGGAATTTACTTTTAGCATAAATAATAATACCCTTTAATTATTCTAAATTTATATTTTGTCAGATCCCATGCGTGGGCGCCGCTGCACTCCGCTTGAACATAGCATATGTGCAGATAAAATTAACTTTTGATTTTTAATATTTTGCATCAGTTTTACATGCCAATGGCCATAGCTGTGGCCAGTGGCATGCCTGATGCAACTAATACATGCTTTACTCTGAGTTGTCATAGCCCTGTTTTTTATTTTGCAGTCTCGTACACAGTTCCCGCATACATTTGTAATGCAGACACGGCTCCGACAAGGATGCCTGTCTGCTTCCTGGATTGGTAAATCACCTCATGTGCATGGTTTTCACCAGCAAATGAGGTGATTTACATTCTGCAATCACTCCCATGGTTGAACAGTGCTGGGTGGCTCCTGCACGCCCCAGCACTGTTTCCTAGAATGCACAGCTTCCAAACTCCATGTTCGAGCTGTGCCACTATGCTTACATGGAGAATTGCTCTGTGTAAGCATTATTGAATTACTCCCAAGGACATTTCTGTAATATCACATTTAATTTTTTTTTTCTTTTTACACATTTTTTACTGTTTGATGTACAAAGCTGAAGCACTTTATTAATATAATAGTGGTGCATTTTCAAACTCTAGTCCTTTCAGCTGTTTCTGAATTCCATATTTTGAATATTTGGAAGATAAATCTGTATTTTTACTGTTAATGCATTAACTATAATAAGACTGGCTTCTTCAACAATTCTGTCAGGATGTTCTGACTGAGTTGATCATTTCTTGAATCATCTACTGCTGCTTCTAGAAATGCCCTAGTGGACACCTTCAAAATGTTACTTTGCTGGAGGCTTCCTTACTGCTTTTCCTGTACTTGACATAAACTCTTAAAGGCATGTTCATTTTGAACCAATGTTTCCTGATCTTCTCAGGAGTTTTTCATCTTAATTTTAAATAATAAAGGATCTCTGACTCGTGTATCTGCTTTTCTCAGAAACTTTGCGGAACTCTCACTATACTTCATTCAAAACAAGATAAACATCATGCTTTTTTGTCATAGTGAAACTTTTGTCTGGAGTTGTTTGCTTTCAGCATGTCATTGTGAAACTGTATTTTTTAAGATTTCAAAGTAATGAACAGAGAGGAAGGTAATCTGTTCCTTAGTCTACATCCCATATGAAGTTGAGCAGATTATAGATGACTACCTGGTAAGGGAGTATTTCTCTGTTAAAGCAAGGCTAGATGTATCCCTCTGTAATATTTTGGAACCTTCTTAATGAAGTTTTCTACACTGTGCACCATCTTTTTGACTCACCTATCGGCACATGATGAAACCCCCCCCTGCGCTAAAAGCTGAAAATCTCTTGAATTCGTTATGAGCATACATATGTATGTATATACAGGTTTACCTCCTTAAAGCTACTGGTAGTTTGTGCGATGATCACTTGAAAGAAAGTACAACGGCAAAAATTCAGAATGTCACTTTACAGATGCTCGAATGGCTAGAAGTGTGAATGCACTATGCCATTCAAATGAATATCATCTGTTATTTGGGTTTCAACATACTGCCGCAAACACATTCTGAAATTTGGTTATCTTGGTCGATATCATGCATGATCGCACAAACCATTCTTGACCATATGGAGGTAAATCATATATATATATATATATATATATATATATATATATATATATATATATCTTCTTTGTTATGCAGTCAGGTTCAATATTTTGAGCATTGATGTAATGGGATTGTATAATATATATATATATATATATATATATATATATATATATATAAAATGTTCATATAGAACCAGTATGTGAGATCATGATGTCAGGGTTTCTGTGCAACAAAAATATCATATGGTTGAAAACTTTGAAACAACATTTATTAGACAGTCAAAGTGTCCAAAATGAAACAAATCTATTTCAGTTGTACTCTTGTGTTTTTCCTTGTATTGTGTAAAAAGTTATCTCTGCTTTTAGAGTTTTGTTGTGATATGTTCCCAGTTTACATCGACATTCTGGTCAGTATAACACAACGCATGCTTTTTCTTTAATCTTCAAACTTCCAAAGTGTAACTCATATGATCTTGTCACTGTTCCTCTAGTTTGATTCGGTTTATAAACAAAAATTAACAATGAGATTTTTTTCCTTTACATCAGTCATTTGCTATCACCAGCTTTTCTACTTTGCATATCATAGTATTCTCATCTCCATATCTCTCTTGAGTATGGTCTGAGAAGAGTTTTGTGTTCTGTTTGGTCACAGGAAACTGAAATTCTCCAGTTTATTTACAATTATTCTTCAAATACACTTTTGGTGCGTTGCTTATATTTCACATTTAAGTTATACTTCTCAAGTCTCAGCAACATTTTTTACAATCTGATTGGAATTTTGTACAAGGAGTTCTTATGTATAATCTGCACTAAGTGGTATATCTCCACCAATACAACTTTACTATAAATATAGTCACAGAACTTTCATACAGTATGTACAGTATTGCAGGTAGCACTTTTTCCTGACTGGATCTTTCGTGTCATGCTACAAAGGCTGTTAAGCCATAAGCAACTGATTATCACTGTTGAAGAATTTTTTTCACCTCTAGAAATTTGGACTGACATCTACTTGTAATGTGACTGTCAAATTTATATCTAAATATTTGAATATCTCAGAATAGTTTTTATGTTCTGTACTCTTATTTCCATTCTACATCATGTTCCAACCATTTCTCAATGGCAAACCCTAACCTGACACGTTTACAGGTAATTGAGAAACATTCTACATCATTTTTAGAAATCTCATGAGAACTTGTTTACCTTCAGGTAATGGCAGAACCCTGAAGGCGTAAGCCGAGGTGCTAGTTCATTTTTATGCACACTGTCTTAAACAAATGCTGCTTCTGTGTGCCAGTTAGTGTTTCCTCAATTGAAGTGTGGTGGAGTCGTTATTTGGCACAAATGACAAAATTTGTGTTATTAATGGCAGATCTGTTGTTGCTTCTATTTATTTTATTTATTTACATTTTACTGACTGCGTTACTGCCACTAAGTCAATGGTCTCTTTGCAGGGAAGACTCATGGTGGCATTCATTCTGTCTAGGGAAAATCTGGCCAGGACACTAGGGAACTTCTCTTACTCTTTGCAGTAGGGGGAAGAGATTGGGTGTTACGCATCCTGGCTTCCTGTTTCCTGTCCAGGTGTGGGGGCAGCCAGGAGGAACAGGGAGACACATGACTGCTGAGAGTCAAGGCAATTTGGAAGTTAAATGTGTTAAAAATGAAGAAAAATGGTAGAATCTCTACCAGAAATGTTTTCAGGTGATGTAGGAAACATTGAGAAAACATTGTCTACTGATGGAGAGGAGATTGGGAAGGAGATGGCACTAAATGCAGTGGTGGAGATAGATTCAGAAGAAAATTTCCAGAAAAACCTGTTTGAGGCAACAGAAATGGCAGAAAAATGTGTTATTTCAACCCTCCAGCTGGGAGGGCTGTGAGATGAGTATCTGGAGGAGCTAGTTAACTAGAATGAGCCAGAAAGTTGAACTGCTGTATTGTGGAGTGACATCATGGAAAAAATAGAAGAGAGAGAAAAAGAGAAGGAAAAAGAACCAGAGAAGGTTCCAGAAAAAAAAGTCCTATGCTCAAACGGTGGAAGATGGAACTAAGGAGAAAACAGAGATGAAGGAAGTAAAGAAAAAATATGTTGTTCAGGGGAGCAGTAAAAAAGAAAAAGGCTTGGACAGATATGAGGTATGGGACAATATAGAAAGAACAGTGGAAAAGAGTAGGGTGGCTAAAATAAACTAAACCAAAATAAAAGTATTTGAGTATTTGAATAATTCTAGTTCTTACTTTAAGTTCACTGGTAATGAGTCAGATACAAGTATTGATTACTTGGATGTAACAATTTACAAATACAGTGAGAAAAACAGATTTGGTTCCAGAATTTATAGGAAGGAAACATTTTCCAACAGTTACTTGGATTTTTGGAGTAACCATCCAAGTCATAATAACAAAATTATTTTGAAGGGGCAATTGGTGTGAGCAGCACAAATCTGTTTGATCCTAGAACATTTTAAAGATGAAGCTATTAACATTCTTAATATGTTTTTAGAAAGAGGTTAACCCTTTTTCTATCTCACTAAAATTTTAGATGAAGTTTCAGTATGATGGGGTAGAAAGTACAAACCCCTTTTGGGGGATAATGGCTGTTTTACATCTCAGAATACAATAGTAGAGGAGGCATGGTCCTTTACAAATGATATGGTTGTACTCTTTGGGTCTGGAGCCACTAAAATTAAGAAGAAGATTAGTAAAAACTGGGTAATTTTTAAAGGAAAACCAGAAATTTTAGAAATAGTAGGACAAGCCCCACTCTTTTGTATATAAAGTTGGGAAGAATTTAAAATGGCTATTTGTTGTTGAACTGCCAAATTCCTTTAAAGGGTACAAGATGTGGCAGTTGCAAACAGTGCCCATATATCTTGGAAGAACTATTTTTGGATTTACAAGGCGTACCTTTTAGACTCTGTTTAAAAAATGGATAATTGCAAAACTAAGGGCATTATATGTATTGCTATTTGTGAAGTTTGTGGTGGATTTTATATAGGAAAAACAGAGAGGTAATTCAAGAAAATAATTTATGATCACTTATATGCTATTGCCAAAGCAAACCTTAATAATGCCCTTTTTAGACACAGTTTGGAATGTGGTGGTTCTAATAGTTTTAAATTTGGTATTTTGGACATATTGCCAGTTAACCCAAGGGGAGGGTGGTGGGAATTAGATTTAGAGATCAGTCAGTTACAATGGCAATTCAGACTTAATGATACATGCCCCACCACGGTTTAATGAAAATCTATCTATTCCTCCAATTTTGAAGAAAAGAACTGGTAATTTATAATGGGGGTAGAATACACTTTCTGTAGATTTAGAGACAGGATGTATTTACACTGTTTAACTTAATTTTCTTTCATACTGTGGTGGTGGTGCTGTGGTAGCATTGTCGCGTCACAGTCAGATGTTGCCTGTTTGATTCTCAGTTAGAGCATCTTCTGTGTGGCGACATGCGTGAACGGGCATTCCTTCATTGAAAATTGTGCATTAGGCCCAGCAAGCCAGTACGTAAAACTCTACTGCCAATCATTAGCGGACCGGAGTTCCACTGTGGCGACCCCTAACCGGGAAAAGCCGAAAGACACAAACAAACTTAATTTTCTTTCATTATTTTTACGTTTCCAATGCTCAAACTATATTGTTTTAGTGTGTTTCTTTAAGAAGTTTTTTCTCGGAAAGGTTGATTGACTAATTATCTAATTAATTATGCACTTTTAGCCTCTATTTATGGATGATTTTAGATTTTTTAATTGTTCTGTGGAAGTCCTATTTTTTGTTTTATTGGGACAAAGGCACTTAACATTTGTACACATTGGTGTGAAGTTTTATTGATTAAACTGATGGATTTTAAGTCATTTGTGACTTCTTGTTTGACCATTCCTCCATTTTTCTTTGCACAAGCCCAGGATAGCTTTTTTGTTTTATTTGTTTGTATTATATTTTGTTTATTAATGCATTCTACAGGCACCTACAAGAATGCATGGATCATGCTATCCCAAGCAAAACCAAGACTCACTCCTCCAACAAAAGGAAACCAGTCTGGTGGACCCCTGCCATAAACAAGCTATACAAGAGAAGGAAGAAACTAGTACATAAAAGAAACTCCAGAGGCACACCACGACAATCGGAGCCGACCTGATGAAAACCAGTTTAATCACACAAAGAACACAATACAATGGCCAGTAAGCACTTTCACATTTCTCTGAACACTTCTTCAGACTTAAAAAAACAGTACTCCTTTTGTTGTATATTAATATATATACAAGTCTGATTAACTTGCACAATCATAAGCCTTCTTATTACATCCTTACCTAATGCAATAATTAATAGTAAACTTTGGTACCCTCTCTCCTTAAATTCATTCTCTAAACTATTTAACCTGAGCTGAAACACTGAATCTTCACTGGTGAGCCTGGAGACCCTCAGGACCTGACCTTTAACTATATTCCGATAGATATGTTGAGGGTGCATACTTGTACGATGTAATAATGCATTCTTCCTACTGGTCTTCCTGAACATCTCTGCCTGTATCCCTTCATCTTGCTTATGTACTAACACATCTAAAAATTCTATCTCATTCTTGGACCAATTCCCTGTAAAGGAGAGAAAGGTGGTAGTACCATTTATGTACTCTATGAATTCTCTGAGACTATCTCATCAACCCTCCAAATAAAAGAAACGCCATCGACAAAACATTTATAATATTTGATCTGGGTTGTGTATTGTGTATTCTGCATCACATAGGTATCCTCCCAATATGCCCTTACCAAATTAGCATAGGAATTGGTGCATGGAGTCCCCATCGCTACGCCCTTCAGTTGTAAGAAGTAGTTGTCATCATATATAAAAACATTATTTCTCAAAATAACATCCATGAGCATTGCACATCTGATAATCAAATCTCTGGGCATACCTTTCCCTGTCAAGAACAACCTCATATACTCAATACCTACTTCATTAGGTATACTGGTGGAACACAATTAAGAACACAAGTTTTTATACACAAACACAAAGTTTTATGTGATAAATTAATTAGATTAAGTAGATGTGATAGTGGAATTATGTTTTTAGTAGGTATTTATTATAGTAAACTCTTACTGATACAATGAGCATTAATTAGTTATAATGAATATGTTTTTAGATTAAATAATGCAGGAAGTTCATGAAATGTCAGTCTCTGAGTTGGTATATTTAAGCAGGGGGGTGTGGGGGGCACAGCCCCCATGTCAGGGGTGTGGGGGGAGCCTCCCACTTAATCTGATGTTTTAATGTGCTTACTTTTTTTTTTTGTTGACAGTTCAGTTTTGTAAGCTTTCACTTACATGGGGTCGATTGATTAATCACCATTTGCTTACCTAAGCGTTTAGTGATCTAATATAGACCCATTTTCAGTGCAAATTAATCAGACTTGTGTGTGTGTGTGTGTGTGTGTGTACTGGTTTAAGTCTGAAGAAGCATTCAGAGAAATGTGAAAGCGCTTACTGGCCATTGTATTGTGTTCTTTGTGTGATTACACTTGTTTTCATCAGGTCAGCTCCGATTGTCGTGGTGTGCCTCTGGAGTTTCTTTTACTGGATTTGCTGTTTTGCTTATCAGCGGCACTTTATCCAAATCAGTGTTCTCTTTTTTTGACTAATACAGAAAAGAGTAAAATCCCAAGAAGGGAAGACATCCCTGATCAGTATCAGCAAGAAACTAAGATCCCTCATAAAATCATCCAAAGCTAGCTTCGAAAGAAAAATTGCCAAGAACTCCAAAGATAACCACAAGGCATTCTTTAGCTATGTCAAGAATCTAAGTGGCAATGCTCATATCTGATCAGAGTTAGTGCAGAATAGCACAAAGTACACTGAACCGACCAATATCACCAACATCCTGGCAGACAGGTTCAGTGCAAACTTCACCCCCAAAAGGGCCCATAACCATACCAGAAGAATGTAGAGCCCCTGAAATGCAGACACTCAGGTTAAAACAGCCCTCTCCAAAGCCAAAAACACAGCATCAATGGGACTGGACGGTGTCCAAGGCTGCATCCTACACAAGCTCAAAGATGAACTAACCCCTCACCTAAACACACTGTTCAAACTCAGCCTCTCCACAGGCTATGTACCCAAAGAGTGGTGCACAGCAATGGTTATTCCACTCCACAAAGGTGGAGCCACAACAGACCCTGGGAACTATTGCCCTATAAGCCTGACTAGCTTGGTCTGCAAGGCTATGGAGTGCATTACCATGGAACTCAAGACATTGGGAACTTCTAAGCACTGGACCCTACCCAGTTTGGCTTTGTTAAGGACAGATCATGCCTCCTAAACCTGGTGGACTTCTTTGAGACAGTTACCAAGGCTATAGATGAGGGAAAGGTGGTACATGCAGCTTACCTAGACCTCGCAAAGGACTTCAACACCATTCCCCATTCCAGTATTATAGACAAGCTCACCAGCCTGAACATAAACCCCTACATCACAAGATGGGTTGCCATCTGTCTCACAGACAGAACCCACATGGTCAGAGTTGCAGAAGCTAGGTCCGACTCTAAACCGGTTACAAGTGGCATTCCCCAGGGATCAGTCCTAGGATGCCTCCTATTCGGCATATACTTCTCAGAGGTACAGGCAAGCTAAATGCCAAAAAGTGCATAGTCATTCCCTTTGGAAAAAACAAAGTACCCACAAACTACCACATAGGTGGTAGTCCTCTAAATACGGAAGACGTAATAAGGGTTCTGGGGACTCAAGTAGATAGTAATCTCTCCTTTGATAATCACATTGCCAAAGTGGTTAGAAAATCTTTCTATGTGGCCCATCTAATCACAAAAGGGTTTGCATCGAGATCAAAAGAGGCCATTGTGCCCCTCTATGCATCACTCATCAGACCCATCATAGAGTACAACACCCCATTTAGGATGTACCTTACAAGACACCTGTAACAGCTAGAAAGACCACAGAAGTACCTCACCAAGAGGATCACTGGCCTCAAACAGATGCCCTATGCAGCTCGACTGAAGAAACTCCAGCTGTACTCTTTGGCCTACTGCCTACTCAGAGGTGATCTGTGCCTGACGTACAAGGCCATGTCCAAGCCAGAATTGATGGACATGCTCCACCTACCCCTTGAGCCACATGTTCTAGGGATCTAAATCTCACCACAACAATAAATAGGATGTGCTGGAGGGATAGATTCCAGTCCCAGAGACTTCCCATGCTTTGGAACAAGATTCCAATCTACATTAGGCAGAGCTCCTCACTAACACTCTTCAAGAGAAACCTCAACGAGTGGGTGGGAAACAGAAAGTTTACCCTGGGGATCACTTCAGTGGCTCTGCTGGACAGAGGCACAGGGAACTAATCTAAGGGGGCAGCGAAAGCCAACACATTCTGGCTAGGCTTATAAATGTCTTTGGGCAGATAGCCTAGTACCTGCCTATGAATCTATAAACCTATTTGGGTATGAGGCAATGTTATTGCACCTCTGGGAGTAAAAGCTGAAGAGGTAGGAGCTTTTAGTTTAATTAACAAATAAACTTTTTGTGACTTGTTTTTTGAAACTGGCCAGGCTATGGAAACCTTTTTGGGGGCCTATAAAAAAAGAAAGTAGACATTCCATGGTCAGAATATGTTGTGCAAGCCTTTTTCAGGCAAACAAGAAAAAAATAATCTTGATTCAGTTTAGAGCTGAAGTGGCAGGCAAAAGAACTGAGAAAATACTTGTTGACAATATGTAAAGAAGTGATGGACACTACTAAAATCTATGATGAAAGAGGATTATGGAATGGGAGTTAGGAATGTGGAATAATTTTAAAAATGGAAAATGACAATGTGATACACATACCTAGCACTATTAATGTGGATGGCAATAGAGGTTTTGTGAGGTACAGAGGACAACCAAAGACTTATTACTTTTGTGGAAAAAGTGATCATTTAATTTAATGAATGTGACAAAAAAGATGTTATATATGTGGTCAGACAGGTCATAATGCAACAAATGTAAAATGAAATGCAAGAAACGTGGTAATACAGGACATTCATGGTTAGAATGTGAGGTAGAAATACAAGAAAATGAAAAAGGGAATGAAAATGAAACTATACATGAGAGAGTTAGAAAAGAAAGTATACAAGAACACAACACAACAAGAAAAAGATAGAAATGGTATTTAAATTTAAAGTGAAAGACAAAGAAAAAAGAAAGAGAGACAGATGAAACAAGTGATGAAGAGTCAGAGTGGCATATAGTAAAAGGCAAGAAAATTCAATAGGAAAGAGAGGTAGGGAAAGAAAAAAAGAAAAAAAAGATAATGGTAAGAGAGAGAGGATAAGAAAGGTAAGGGATACGATTACTTTAACAACTGTTCTATAAAGCTGAAAATATTAGCTTTGAACATGAACAGTATGAAGAATGTTAAAGAGAAGAATCAGTATTTTATAATGGTGTGCTGCAGTAGATGTCCAAGTAATAGTATTAGAAGTCATTAGAGTGCTAACAGAAGAAGATAGGGTGCAAACAGAAAAACTTTGGAATGGTACTGTTATATGAAATATAGGCAAAAAAACATGTTCAGGTATATGTATAATATGCCAAGAAAATATACAAATATTAGATATTACAGTAATAGAACTGGGCCAAAACACAGTAATGGGTATAAGATGGAAAATATGTATATAGACTAATAGCTGTATATGCGTATGTGACAAAAAAAGAATGAGAAATGATGTTTAAAAGTATACCTGCGTATGTCTGTGTTAATGTGGATATAATAATGACAGGTGACTTTAATTGTAATTTGAGAAATACAAAGAATAGTTGTGATGTTAAAAGGGTTATTGAAATTATGAAAAGTGGAAAATTAAAAATATGGGAAAATAAACACTGGACATACAAAAGAAATTAAATTTAAGACAGAAATTATTTTTTATATCAGAAGGCCTAAGAATTACACAGAAAGGAACTAAATATAATGAGTTCTCTGATCATGTGGCAATTTGGATAATAATTAATGAAAATGAAGAATATATTAAAATAGGAAAAGGCATAAAAAGTGTAAATGAAAAAGAGTTAGATTCATGAGAAAGAAAATAAATTACAGAATTATGGCAACAACATATCCTCAGCATGAGAGTTTTTTACAAAAATTGGACAATATGGTAAATTCAATTCAAAAAGAAATGCAAAAATATTTTCAGAATGTATAGAAAATAAAAGGAAAAATGAAAAATGGAATACAAAATATTAAGTAAAAAAATATGTGAAGAGTTGATAGAGAAGAAAAAAATGTTTTATGAAAAAGAAAAATAATTATATAGAAAAAATCAGGATAAGGTTAATACATTGTAATATAAAGAAAAATATTGGTTACAAGGAAAAAAAGAAGTAGAACCATACTCATGTAAGATAGTAAAAGAAGGAAAAATAATAAGAAAATCAAAAAATGAAGGAAAAGGGTTAAAAAACAAGGAGAAATGTATGGAATAAATAAAGAATATGTATTAGATTTATATAGTAAAAAATTAACATAGAACAAATTTATAGTGGTGGAAAATTAAATAAGGAAAATAATGAATATTTAGAGAGAAAAATAAATATAAATGAGTTGAACAAGATCATGAAAAATATTAATGTTATTTCAGCTACAGGTTTGGATGGAACTGAATATAGTATGTATAAAGAATTGCATCACTGAAAAAAATGGTGTTTATAGAAGTAATGAATGAGTGGCTAGAAAGAGGAATTACATATAAAGAAATCTGCACAGGTGTGATAAAATTTATATTAAAGAAAGGAGATAAAGATGAAATAAAAAAATTGGAGACCAATTACACTGAATAACACAGACTATAAAATTTTCATGAGAATAGAAACTAAAAGACTACAATAATGTAAAATGGAAAGATTATTTGATCAAAATGTGTTTGTGAGAAAAGGAAAGGGAAGTCAAGACCTATTGTGGATAATAAGGGAAGTTGTTTGTCTTTTGCAGCTTTGCCCAGTTAGGGGTCACCACAGTGGAACTCCAGTCCGCTAATGATTGGCAGTAGATTTTTTTAGGATGCCGAGTTGTCAGCCCAACACCCATTCACACATGTCTTTCGGAGGCCACTCAACCATGGGGAGGACATGCAGACTCCACACAGAAGGCACTCCAGCCAAGAATTGAACAGGAGAACCTCTTGTTGTGAGGCAACAAAGCTACTGCTGTACCACCGCGGCTTTGTGGATAATAAGGGAAGTAATTGATGATATTATTAATAAAAAGTGGAAACACAAATCATGATAGGTGATGTCAGTATGGTATATGATAATATTCAGTATAAAGCATTATGGGGAATTGTACAAGCATATAACATAAGTGAAAAATATTACAAGTCATTAAATCAATATATGAAAAGAATTATGTTAAACTGAATGTAAACGGTTGGACTGGGGAAGATTTGAAAATAGAGTGTGGTATAAAACAAGAATGTCCTGCAAGTAGCATGATCTTTGCTATAATCACGAACACAGTAGTAATGGAAATTAATAAAATGTCAAGCAAGGGAGGATATATAATGATGGAAGAGATACAGTTACCAATAATGTATACTCACTCTAATGATACTGTAATAATAGCAAATGGAAAATTGAGTAAACGGTTGAAGAAAATTGCTTTAAACATAAAAAGAAAAGCAAAGGATTTTGGTATAAAGGTATTATAGGAGGGGTGGAATATAATGAAAACAGTATAGATATTTTAGAAATGGTATTTAGAAGGACAGGATACAGACATGAACAATGGCATAAAGTTATTAAAGGAATCAGACATGATTACATTCTGGAAGACATATAGGTTTTTATACAAAAAGAAAGCACATTTTATAAACTCCATAATAATAAGTAAAATAGATTATAAAGCAAATGTTTATATGATGCCAATGAAGTATGAAAAAGAAATTATGCAGGCAATTTGTTCATTTATTTGAGGGTCAAG
This sequence comes from Protopterus annectens, assembly GCF_019279795.1. Taxonomy (NCBI): domain Eukaryota; kingdom Metazoa; phylum Chordata; order Ceratodontiformes; family Protopteridae; genus Protopterus; species Protopterus annectens. The sequence continues at coordinate 1,212,539,518 of NC_056726.1, forward strand.
ATTGAAACCTGTTAAGAGGGGGGATTTTATATACAAAAGATGAAAGGCGGATTGTGGTTGATAAATCCAATTGTGCATGCAGTCTCTTTAAGTATGTATAAAGTACTAAAAGGAATAATGAAAAATAATAAAAAGTTGACAGAAACAATAAAGTATGGTAAATATAGAAAATCTGGGAAAAATGGAAATGAAAAAAGAAGTTAACGTGTTATTAATGAAGAAATGAAAGAATTTTACAGTAAATTTCTATTGCGGAAATTAAAAAGGAATGTGATAGGAAAAAAAGCAGAAAAGAATAGTATGTTAACATTATGATATCCTTTTATTTGGTGGATCCATGGAAAGAGTTAGAAATAGATAAGATGCAAGCAAAAATTATTAAAAAAATTAAGAATTCAATGATTTTTGTGGAGGTTGTCCATAGTAAAATTACCGGTGGGGGCAAATATGCCACACAAGAGAAAATAGGATAGAATATGTAATACGTGTAAAGAACTGGAAACTACAGAACATTTTTTTTTAAATGTGAGAGAATTAAAAAACTGTGGAAAGAAGTATTTAAACATGATTTGATTAAAAGTTATTTAATTATTTACATGTTAAACATGGACATGATAGAATATGGGTTTTATTGAACAAGATCCGAGAATGAAGCTAAGAAAATAGATAGAATGTTATTCTATGTAACACATGGAATGAAAGACTTAATGAAATCAGATACAATGGAAAATGAACATTGACAAAAATACTGGAAAATGTGGTATTGCTTGTGGGTAAAAGAGTGGAGGAATACTTAAAATGGAAATATCAATATACTGAATGATGTTAAAATATGTAAATATGTAAAAATATGAATTGTATGTATGCATACAAATAAAAAACTAGTCATCATTGTTGTGAGTGAGAAGCATTTAGGAGGAGCACTTCCTGTTTCTGTTCCAGGTACAGAGGCAGCCTGGAGAAACAGGGAGGCAGATGGAGAAAGAAGGAGATGATGGAGTAGTGAAAGAAGTGAATGAGAAAGAAAATATCTAGGGCAGAGAAGGTGTGCAGGATTCTGAGGAAATATTTCAAGGAAACTTGTTTTATGGAGATGAAGCAGTAAATGATGGATGTATAATTACAAACCTCCAGTTAGAAGGGTTACATGATAATTTATTTAAAGAAATGGTGGTAAAGAATGGGCCAGAATATGATGGAGGTGGTTTTTCCTTGGGAGACATTATGGAGAAAATACAAAAGGAGTATGCAGAGACAATCCTCAAAAATAGTGAAGAGACAGAAAAGAAAACATATACAGAGAAAGTAAAAGAAGCAAAAGTGATTTAGTAGAAAAGAAGGTAGAAGAAAATGAAAAATAGAAGTACATGGTAAGGATTCAGCATAAAGAAGCGAAAAAAATGGACAGGTACGAAGTGTGGGACAATTAACAGCTCCTTTGGGTGTAAAAACACATAAGGTTAGAGCATCTATTCTTATTAACAAAGAGATTTGGTGACATTATATTTGAGATTGTTTCTTCAATGAAAACTTTCCTTTAAAATTATGAAAAGGAAAGACTGTAACCTATGGAGTCTTTATGTGATAAAAGCATTTAAAGGGAAAACAAGAAAAGAAGATTTGTGTATAATTTCAAACAGAGGTAGAAAGAGAGACTTTGAAAGGACATTTGCAGATTCAAGATTCAAAGATTCAAAGAAACTTTATTGTCATTTTGGAAACACAAGTGCTACATAAATAAAACGTTGAGTGTTAGCTCTTTTACAGGAGATAACAAGCACAAAAAGACAGACATGATGGGTATTAAAGAATAAACAATAACTAGTACAAAACTAAATATCTAAGTAGCTGTCGCATATGCTTGTATCTAGCTTAGTCAACAAATGTAAAATAAATAAAATAAAATATTTATTACTTTGGACAATACTGACTACTAAATAATTAACACAAGAAAAGTAAAGTACGCTATACACAGAGCTGAGATTGGGTGATATTGCACATAAGAAAGTGACTGGAATTGCACTTAAATGAGAATATATTAATTTTAGTATGCAAAAAATAAATAGAATTACTGTATGAAAAAAAGAAAAAAGAATGAGATTGTAACAATCTATTATAGTTTTGATACATCCAGATTTATGTCTGCATTTTGTAGAACTACAGTAAAGATATTAGCTGTAGCTTTATCAAAAATGGGAAGATTAACCACTGTATTTTTAAAATGGAAAGAACAAGTATACAGAAGTATAACATTATATGCTTATACTAATTGTAAAGAAAGGGAAAGCTTATTTCATGAGATTTTTAGACTATGTAGTGATGCATATGAATGTTATAATGACAGGAGATTTTAACTGTGATTTAAGAGGCAAGCACAAAAAGAAAGGAAATGATATAAAAAAAAATTTAGACATTATAAGAGGGGAATTTGTGGACAAAAATTGATGGACTTACAAAAGGGGCATGTATGGAACTGAAATAGTTTATTTTATAGTATCAGAAGGTTTAGTTATATCAAAAGGGGAGGAAGGTATATGAAACTGGAGTTTTCTGATCATCTTGCAATGTGGATAGAGGTAAAAGAAAACAAAAAATATATAAAAGCAGGTAAAGGAATAAAAAGGATAAATGAGAAAGCAAGGAATGAAGAAGGAAAAAGATTAGTAATACAGTTATGGAAAGATCATATTACTATGAGAACATTTTATAAACATTGGTCTGAACAGTGGATGATATTTAAGGAAAACTATAAAAAAATTTTTTACCATGGCAATATAGTGTAAGAAAAGTAGAGAAAGAAAAATATGAAGGAGCATATAATGATGCATTGGAACATTTACAACACAGTAATACAAAGTGCTTTGACAATAAAAATGAATTATATGAAAGAAATCAAGAAAAAGTACAAAAATTATTATAAAAGAAAATATATTTTTACAAGGAAAAAGAGACATATTGAGTTATTTAAGTAAATTAGTAAAGAAAGATTGTAGTATAATGAGAGAAATAAAAAATATAAAAGGAGAAATAGAAAGAACTCAGGAAAAGATTATGCATTATATAGTACAATATCTGCAGGAAATGTTGAAAGAAAAAGGAAGGTAGTGAACAAAACATGGAAAGTAAAAACTTAGAAAAAGAGAATAAAGAATTGGAAAATGAGATTTCTTTAAATGAGCTAGGTAAAGTATTAGGACAAATGAATTAGATTATACTGCAGGTCCAGATGGAATGGGGTATGAAATGTATAAAAAAGTTAAGTGATTGGAAAAAAAACAAAAATTAAAGATTTTGAATGAACAGTTAAATGAAGGCTTTATGTGTAAAGAATTGTGCAGTGGAATACTTAAAGTCATATGGAAGAAGGAAGATAGAACAGAATTAAAAAATGGAGACCAATAGTATTGAATAATAATGATTATAAGATATTTAATAAAATAATACAAAAGAGGTTTGAAACTAAAAAAGGAAAATATTGTGGAAGAATTATTAATGACAGAGAAACTGTGGATGATATGAACAGAAAAGAATAAGTGAAAATCATGATAGGATATCTTAATAAGGCATTTGATACAATTGTACATGAAATCTTATGGGTAATAATGAAAGAATATAATATAAGTCACCTAGTTAGATAAGACAGAAATATATATGTCAGAGTATAGTAGTAGTAATAATAATAATAATAATAAAGTAAAAATACTTGTAAATGGCTGGTTAATTCAGGAGGTACATATGAAGAGTGGTGTAAAACAGGGATGTCCAATGAGCTGTATACTCTTTTTGCATTAGTTATGAATGTGATAGTATGTGAAATATATTGTAAAATAAAGAATGTAGGGTATATAACACCTAAAGACTTAACAATTACAGTTCTGTTAACATATGGCGGTGACATTGTAATAATTGCAAAAAACAAAATTTGGTAAAAGAAGTAATAATTTACACAAATGTGTCTCCAGAAATGATATGGATGGCATTAAATAAAGAGATAAGTGAAGGTTTAGGTGATGTAGTAAAGATCGGGGGCATATGCTTTACAATTAATGAAATTTCTGTGTTGGTACAACATTTGGGAATAAAGATGTAAGTAGAATTCAATGGGAAAAACAGTAGAGGAAATAAAGCAAATGTCTTTTCTGGAGAACATATAAATTATCATGCAGAAAAAAAGGTTTATTTGAAAAATTCTATACTGATGGGAAATAGCATACTTAGCAATTATATTTATGTTGCTAACAGCATTTGAAAATGAATTATTGTGGATATTTTGTTTTACTTATATAGAGTTCTAGATTAAACCCAGCAAAAAGAGGAGTTTTGTATGTAAATAAAATTGAAGGAGGTTTAGGGTTAATTAACCCAGTGGTATATGCTGCTTTATTAAATTTATACAAAGTGTTAAAGTGGATGATTGAAAAAGATGGAAGATGGGTGGTAAAACTGTATAAATATAAGTTATGAAATATTTGCGCAAATGAAGAACTAAAATGTTACCAAGAAAAATTATTTTTGTGGAAAATAAAAATTGATAATACAGAAAAATAAAAAGTATAGTATAAGAATGTAATGATAAAACATTATTAAGTAAAAACATGGGAAAATCTAATAGGTGAAAAAAAATTAAAGCTATAAAAATAACAAGCAAGAGGTGTAATCAGAAAGTAGAATGCCAAGAATTTCTTTTGCAGAAAAAAAATTCTGAATATGTGTAAATAGAGTTGTATATTTATATATTTGCACCCATGTTAAATAGAGTTGTATATTTATATATTTGCACCCATGTAAATATTTGTAACTATGTAAAGATTTTATAAATAAGAGATATTTTTGTATAAAATAAAGGACACCTACTCTTATTGATATATGACATGCAGTCTTTTACATGCACCAGAGCTACTACCAACTCAGGCATATGGTGCCTCGGTTTATCATCTCCTCATACTACTTTCTCAATATTATCTTTCACGTCTTCTGATAATAACATATGACCTATATGCCTCAGTGCTCAAGATATAATCTTATACTTATTCTTGTTCAATTTGATGTTGTTCTGAGCCTCTTCAGAAACTGTCATCCATGCAACATGTTATTATTTGGTTTGACTCTATACCAGTATGTCACTGGCTGCATCATCAGGCCCACTTGATTTCTATGCAGCAGCTCTCTGGAATACTTCATGTGCTAAAAATACCAAAGGAATATCATATAAAATTTTGACTTCTCTGAATTAAAATTATACAGCCCAGAATGTTTCTTAAGAAATATTATTCATAGGTTCATAGGTTCATAAATGTATACTAGGCTAATGGCCCTGGAGACTTCACAAGCCTAGCCCAGAGAAGTCCCCTGGCATCATGCTGCTTGATGTTAGTTCCCAGTTTCTCTATCAAGTAGAGCCACTGGAGTGATCCCTGGTTTGAACTTTCTACTTTCCATCCACTCATCAAGATTTCTCTTGAAGAGGGCCAGTGAAGTGCTCTGCTTGACATGTGTGGAAAGCCTATTCCAGAGTATGGGCAGTCTCTGGGTTATGAACCTGTCCCTCCAGCATGTTCTGTTGATTGTGATAATGAGGTTGAGATCTCTGGAGCATATGGTGTGGAGGGATTGGGATTTCTTTAGATGTAGCATTTCTAACAGAGCTGGGTCAGACAAGGCTTTGTAAGTCAAGCAGAGATCGCCTCTTAGTAGATGATATGAGACAGAGAATTGCTGGAGTTTTCTTAGTCTGTCCATGTAGGATATGTGTTTAAGGCCTAGGATCCTCTTCATGAGGTACATTTGTGGACTTTCCAGCTGTTGCATGTGTCTAGTGAGGTACATGACAAATGGGACATTATATTCGATGATTGGCCTAATGAGGGAAGAGCAGACAGAGATGATGACCTCTTTCTTCATGGATGCAAAACCCTTGGTAATGAGTTGTGCCACATAGAAGGATTTTCTGACCACAGTGGCAATGTGGAGGTTAAAGGAGAGGTTGCTGTCAACCTGTGTCCCCAGATCTCTTATAACACCTTTGATGTTCAGTGGGCTCCCATAGATGTGGTAATTAGTAGGAACTGAATTTTTCCCAAAGGGGATAACAATGCATTTTTTGACTTTAAGCTTAAGGCCATGATTTTGACACCAGTCATTGGCCTCAGTGAGACCTTTCTGTAGAATGTCTACATCACTTGGGGAGTTAATAATGGCTCCCAGCTTGCAGTCTTCTGAGAACCTGGACAGCCAGAGTCCCTTTGTGTTGGCCTGGACTTCTGAGAGGTAGATGCCAAATAGGAGATGACCTAGGACCGGTCCCTGTGGGACTCCACTCGTGACTGGTTGGCAGTCTGACTTGGAGTCCACTACTTTCACACTGAGGGTTCTATCTGTGAGCCAATTTGCAACCCACCTAGAAATATAGGGTTGATACCTAGTTTGGTGAGTTTATCAATAATTCCTGAGTCGGGAATGGTATCAAAGGCCTTGACCAGATCAATGTAGGCTGTATGAACTGCCTTGGCTCATCCACCTCTCTAGTGACTGACTCAAAGAAGTCAACCAGGTTGAGTAGGCATGATGTAACTTTCAGAAAACCAAATTGAGTGGGATCTAAAGTTTGGAGAGTCCCTATATCCTTGTTAATTCGGTCCATGATGATGCACTCCATAGCTTTACATGTCAGACTCATCAGGCTAATGGGGCGATAATTCCCCAGGGTCTGCAGTCACTCCCCCTTTATGGAGAGGGATGACTGTTGCAGTGCACCATTCGGTAGGGATAAAGCCTGAGGTGAGGCTGTGCTTGAACAGGGCACACAGATGTGGTGCCAGTTCACTTTGTAGTTCATGTAGAACACATCCAGGGATATTCCCAGGTCCCATGGAAGCTGTATTCTTGGCCATGGACAATGCAGCTTTAACCTGTGCTGCAGTAATGCTGGGTGCCTGGCATTCTTCCGGTATTGTGATTGGTCCTTTGGGGGGGTTAAGTTCGCACGGAATCTGTCGGCCAGTATGTTGTCAATATCTGGTGGGTCAGTATAGGAGGTACCATTGTGCAGTAACTCAGAAAAAATCTGGGTATTGCCATGGAGATTCTTGATATAATTATCGAAGGCTTTGTGGTTGTTTTTTAGTGTATGCTGTAATTCCGCCTTCATAGCTAGTTTTAGAGGTTTTGATGAGGGATCTCAACTTTTTGTTGAGGCTAATAAGGGAGTTTTTCCAGTCTTAGGACTTCACCATTTTCTGCAACAGTTTCTTCTTTCTGTTGTAGAGTTTATTAATGGCAGGGGTCCACCAGATTGGCTTCCTTTTTTTGGAGGAGAGCATCCTGATTCTGTTGATTATGGCTAGTTCCATGCATTTATGTATGTGTTCATACAGTGCATTGGTGTATGATTTGGCAATCATGCCTCTATTTTCCATTGACATGGGTGCCGTGAAGTTAGCCACCTCTGTTTTTAGCAGCCCAAAGTCAGCTTTGGAGAAGTTTTCCATGGTGGTTACCTTTGCGGGGTGTGTGGTTGAGATGGGGATTTCTATGGTGATTAGTTTGTAGTCAGATCTAACCAGGGAGGAATTGACTGTTGGTGTAGAGCAACGGTTGCCCATGTTAGTAATAACCAGGTCAAGGATGTTTCTTCCTCTAGTGGGGGTAAGAATGAGCTGGTCCAAGGCATTGCAATGGATGAATTCTAGGAAGCATTGGGCCAGTGTATTGGTGCATGAGTAGTTTTTCCAGTTGATGGAGGGGCAGTTGAAGTCACCTAATATGACACTGTTGGGTTGGACCCTAATAGTTTCCAGGATGCTAAGGAATGTAGAGTGAGAGCCTTGGGACATAGTTGGGGACCTATAGCAGGCTATGACCTGAATCGTCGTCTTACCCAATGTTAGTTGTACCTGAAGTATCTCAGATGCATTATGACAAATTCCTGATTTTTATTTGGCACATAAAAATAATATTCTTCTGGCATGGCAAACACTGCACTTTCAGCTGTACACAGTTACTGATACTTCTCATTTTATAGCTTTATTTAACTTTTGTGGATATATGCATATTCAGTTTTTATAGCTTCACTGTATAGTCTGTACCTGTTTCTGTATGACACATATTATCCCCACACAGTTTACCTCTTTATCAGATCTAGTCATCAAAGTTACTGCAACTTTTTTGAAGCATGCAGTATATGACTCACTCCAGTAAACCAGTCTTTGCCCACAGTGCCTCATTATCCTGAACATTTTCTGGTTAGTACCTTAACTCTGAATTTACATGGTGATTTTTTTCAGCTTCTGACAAGTTAAATGGCTGGAAATCAAAGCAGCATTCTGAACTGAATCTTGTAATTCTTATAAGCAGACATAGGAATGTTCTCTTCCTTTGGTTTCACAATGCCAAAAATAAGTAAGCAGATTTACACAATGAGTGTGTCAGATTACAGCCTTTTAGATGTGTTGCTTCCAGTGTTTGTTTCACTGTGTAGTGTAAACTTCATATTTTGGTTATTCTGCATTTTTCATGCCAGAGTTCTAGTTAACTTTATAAATGTGTCTGTTTTCTATTCTTGCTTGCACACATTTCCCACTGTCCTCATTCTTTACATAAGTCATGCCTACAAATAATTCATTTTCATGACTGTTGTCTGGTAGATAGAAGCCTTTCAACTGTACATTCATTGCTGCCATTTTATAGACTTTAGGAAAATTATTCATTTTGATCCAGTTTCTACAAACTTAATCAAGAGAAAGACAGTTTGGTGCATCATGCTTATAACCACAACTGCTGTAAAAGGCTTGCTGTGTTCCAGATTTGAGTTTCTTTTCATTTTTGCCAGATACTGATGTCATTTTCCGCAATTTTTATTCATTTTACCTTTTGCATATTATAAGCCTCTTTATCAACATCAAACCCTTCAAGGAGGTCTTTAAATTTGATGAATAAAAAAATAGTGTAAGATACTTCTCTGTGTGAATGTTTAGCAATTCCTGTATGTCCAGTTAATCATTATATATTAAAAAGCAGAAAAAAATAAGAAATTGGTCGTATAATAGCTAACTTTAAAACATTCTAAATAAAAAAATAAAAACTTATTTTGAAATAGTATTAATATTATACAGAATTATTAACTCTAGTAGGTATTCAGAAGTAATCAAATCAGGGTAGACTGTCTATTTCCAGTTGGAAATTCTTTATTAAGCACACAGACATGCAATCCAAAGAAAACAAACAATAAACAGAATGATAGTTTCAGCCCAAACCTTCTGACTAATATACATGTCATAAGGTATGGGCTGGTTTATTTAGTCTTACCTTCCCAAGAAATGAACTGATCAGTTGTTCTGAAAGATTGTGTTCTGTCAGGATAGTACTTTAGTTGTCTGTAGACATCCAGGGTATGAAGTAACATTTGTCCTCCATTTTAGGCTCTGGAAAGAAGATAGAGATGGATAGCTTGGCTTATAGCAAACTCAGATTCTACTTTATGCATAAAGGAAGGACTAGTGAAAAATGAGGTAAGGTTGACCCACCATAAGAGCATGTACCTTATTTACTCTTCTTGCACAGGTTAGAGTAATAAGTAAGACTGCATTTCATGTCAATAGCCCCATCTCAACCTGATGAGCTGGTTCAAATAGAGCAAGAGGTAGTTTTGCTAACACAAAATTAAGATCTCAATGATCTCATTGAGGAACTACCTGTTATTTTAGGAGGCCTCTTATGCAACACCTCCTTCAAAAATGTTTTCATATGAGGTTGCATTAAAAGAGGGGAGATCCATGGGCAGACATGCTAAAATGGCTGATAAACAAACCTTCACTGAGGAGTAAAACAAGCCATGGGATAGTAACTGTAAAACCAGAAAAACACTAGCCCTAAATGGGTACTAGTTATTTTGCTGGCACCAACTGGAAACCTATTCCATTTGCTAATACATGATTTTCTAGTAGCAGGTTTTCTTGCCAACATTAATACTTTCTGTGTGTTCTCAGAAAAAAGTGCCTAAAAGGTATTAAGATGCTATCGGCCAAGCAGCCAGTAGCAGTTGTTAGGAGTTGGGATGTATCAAACATCCCTGGTCTTGTGTGAGTAATTCCAGTCCGTGAAGAAGCTTGTTGTAATTGCCCTTGGCTATTTCCAAAAGAAAGGAGAACCACTGCTGCTTAGGCCAGGAAGAAGCCTTTATAAAGATCTTTTGGGAGTCCTTCTGAATCTTCCAAAGTACCTTGAATATTAGTGAAAAGGATGGGAACATACAGAAACGTTTATGCTCAAAGAAAAAAAAAGGCATCTGTCTTCCAGGCCTTCTTACATGGAATCCTGGAACAAATTTTGTTTCTATTGATTGTTTAGACAGCAGTCAAGGTGTTCCCCACAGATGGAGCAAATCTTGGAAGACCCTGAAATGTAATGTTATGCATCTTTTAAATCCAACATCACCAGGACACTCAAATGAAGACTAAGGGGTAATAAGTTGTGCAGTGACAGTATTTTGAACTTCGTGATTATCACAAACTGGTCCAGAACTGGTCTCAAAGAATGTTTTTTCTTTGGCACTAGAAACATCTTTGAATACAATCCTTCCCTAACTGAACTAGGAGGATCAGCTTCCACCCCCCCCAATGCTAAATCATAAGAGGGAAAAGAAGAGTTTGGTCTGGCAAATGAGGTGGAATCCCCTGAAGAGGGGGGAGAGACTACCACTGCCATCTGTACCTTGCTGAATTACTCTCAGGACACATCTGTCTGAAATAATCTGTTGCCAAAGAAAGAAATGTTGGTTCAGACTTTCTGGAAAGTCTCTCATATAGTCATTCAGAATTACTAGACCATCCTTTTTTTCTGGGAGTTCATGATTTCTTTTTGGAACCCCTGCAGCTGTTTTAAAATGTCTGCTTACCAGCAGATTGCTGGAACTGTTTATTTTGATTTTTATTGAAATTAGATGAGGAAGCATAAAATCCCTTGTTAAACTTGGAGAAGGAGGGATGAATAAACCTTGCAGATCACTTGAATCAGATTCCCCCTCTCATCACACATTTTAATGAGCTCTGCAGTGGAAGGTCTAAAATCCAGTTCTCTGTCCAAGAAAATGTTGTAAATACAGCCATGAAAACCTCATAAAAGTTCCAGTGACAGCAGCCCTAGAAGTGAGATCAGTAGAATGATATGTACATTCTAAACAATGGGTAGAGATTTGAGAACACTAGAAACCAAATTACACACAGAAAATTTTTCCTGACAATAGGCAACAGATGCCAAAACATTCCTCATATTTTTACAATTGGCCAAGATAAACTTCAAGATATTTATCTGACAGTTGAGAATTCCAAAGACAAGAGTTGTAGAAACATACACTTTTTCTTAAACGTATCAAAACCTTTCCCATCCTTGTCAGAAGGAAAAAAGGATTAGTATTCTCCAAATGCTTAACTGTAGTTGGGTTTACTAAAGCTGTAGCTGCTGGGTCATGTCTGGGATTAGTGTTTAAAAACTTGGGGGCAGCTTGTTGGCTGTCAGGGAAATTGCAGGTTGTAACAAATACATCCTTCAATTTGGAAACTACAGGAGGAATAGACATAGGTTCAGGAAATTCTAGTTGTAATAAATTATATTTTCTGAGGCTCTGAGAAACATCATTGTTTTCTAACTGAAACAACTGATTTATTCTAGAAATAGTTTTAGAGAAAGAGAATTCTTCACAGGTACTATCCAAAGTTTCAGTGTCATCAGAATCTGAATGAGAAATCTGTGTAGAAATGACATCATCTGTCAATTCACAGTCCTTTTGAGGTTCAAACTCTTGAACTGCTTCAAGAAAAAGAAAAATCCATTTTTATTTTAACATAAACAGTCATATAATAAGAAGGGTCAACAGCCTGCACTAAACCCTGAGCCAAGTCCAATAAATTAATCCTGTCCATTGTCACTAAAACAGGAAAAGACATATATTCAGCCTTTTGTTTCTTTTGACAGGATTTCTTGAAGAAACATACTCAGAATTGCCAGCAATCACTTCTCTAGGGATGGGCACAGCTTCCTGGCTAAGTAGAGATGTATTGCCTGCGTCTTCGCCCAGGACAAGGGTGGCTCTCCCCTGCTGGACAAGGGCAGACCAACAGCCACAGAGGACATGACTAATTTCTGGTCCATGATGGTCATAGGTTCTACATCAACAGAACCCAAGGAAAAAGATAAGTGGTTTGAGGAAACAGCTTTGGCCACAACAAAGTCACCCACCTGAGGACAAGGCACAATATCAGCCTGCTATGGTGACAAAGGATGAGTAACAGTCTTTTTCTTTTTGTAGATGAATGAAGATACAACTGAGGAGCCGGTAGGTTGTTCCATGTTAAACCTGATAAAGGAGATTGATTCTTAAGGAAGCTTAGCACTTAGCAGCAAATCAATAAAAGAAGCATGTTGTAAAAATGTAACTTTTTCCCAGAAAAGAGCACCATGAAAAGCACATTAAACACTTACCACAGCCCCAGAAAGTAACATTACACCAGTTATCTCACGGAAGTAGTTTTAAATAAGTTTTAAAGAGTTTTTACCACAAAAGTAATAAAGTGACACTTCTGTTTAAAAATGAACAAAAGTCATAAGTCAATAAAAACACTTTTCCTAGCTAAAATATGGATACTTTACAGAAAAAGTAAATTGTTTGTGACAAAAAAAGTGGAAGTTATTTCCCCTGAAATTAAGCTATCTTCCCATCAAAGGAACAAAGTTAGCCAACAGTTGATCCTTGAAAGCTTGCAGAGAAACACTGTCTTTGGTAGTAGGAAACCTCTGAAGAGTTTGACACCCAAACATTACTTTTAGTCAGCTAAGCTTTAGCTGACTAGCAGTTTGGGTGCATGAAAGGTGCCCTGAAGCTTTGGAAGCTGACCAGCTGTTATGTCCTCAGCAAGACCTAACCCATATAACTTAGGCTCCTGCATCAGTGATCAAATGAAGAACATCATCAGCTGTGGCAAGTGATGCGTTTTTGACTTTATCATACTCCAGGTATTTAGTTTTTTACATAATCCATGAAGGCTCATAATGGTTCCACAGTTTATTGGGGCTGATCAGATCATGGTCCAGTCATCTCTGTCAAACACCTCTTCGTCATACAGTGTTTGAAGGTACAAAACATGCCTCAAGGTCCTTTTCCTAGATAATTTTTTAATGGTGGAATTGATATTGGAGTAGCTATGACTGCTACAGTCTATAATAACTGGTCTACTGTGCTTGTCTTGGCAGATGGATCCCCACACAGATCCATTTAAAAAATTCCAAGCACACACTTCAAGACTCTCTACCTCTGTCTGTTTTTTTGAAATTGCACTCATATTGTCAGTGATATTTGAAGTCTTAGGACTTTGGCATTAACAACACCAATTCTATACCAACATGGAAGATTAAAGCAAATCATTATAAAAATGCAGCTTATTATTTACAAACAAAATTAAAATCAAGTTCTTCCAAGAAAAAACAAAGTCTCATATTTTATCCAAAAAGGGTGCATGCAACATAGACAAGTCTTTATTTATCCCTGTATGCTACAGAAGGGCTCAGAAACTGCAAATCATGGGAAATAAAGGAAACAAATTACCATGCTTTGAATTATATCTGATATCACTACAATATAACAGCTTAAGTCAAGTTTTGCTGATTTACATTAACCTGGTTTACTGCAAAATAGAACTTTCAAAGTAAATTACAGTTCAATAATACCACTGCAAAATATCACAGCGTGTCCCCCAAAGCTCCATCTGTATTCTTATTTGCGTCACCCTCTTCATAAACATTTCATTACCAGATGTAAGAACAACTAGTGTAATTTTCTATGCAAATGCCATAGTGTTCTTCAACTCAGTCAGAAATAAAACACTGTGCTTCAAAAACTCCAAAACACATTCAACAACCTGCTCCCATGGATACTCAGCAAGCAATTGACCATGAACAGTAAATAAGAACAAGCTAATGTTCTTCGTCAGAGCCTGTACATTGAATCAGCTGCCCTTACTACCAAGCCCCTTATCATTTAACAACATGCCTATAGGACATGTGGTCACTTTGATGTACCTTAAGATAACCCTTGAGCTCTGTTTAAATGTTACGCTGTACATCACAATTTTAAAAATCAAAGTTAAGCCCACTTTTTCTAGATACCATAAAATCTCACAATTCTTCAAATCTGAGTGAAAGAATCCTTTACTCACATATTCCTCAAATAAAATGGCAAAGCCATTCCAGCCCTTTCAAATAAAATATGCAGATTCCTCATCCTTCACCTATAAATGAACATCACTGTATCATACAGTGTACTAATGGGCTGTATATTAAGGATGAGATGATTACCTGGCCAGACCTAATCATTTTCTTACATCCACCAAATATGCATCTTCTGTCCTAGCCTTTAAATTCTGTCTCCCCATAAGATTGAGCAGAGAAAAACTATTATTGTTTCTCAGACAGAGTGACACTTGGGTCTGCTTCAGCCAACCTCTAATTACTTAAATCCAGTTAGCAGACTTTAAGCACTAACAATTTTCCCCTTCATCTCCCTAGATTTCTGTTGGCCTTCTGCTCCTAGTACAATCCTAGGATTGCCTGCCTGGCAGAGGGATACATCTCTTGCTTGAAAAGAGTAATAAGGGTACCTGGTGAAAGCAGTGGGTGGTCTAGGGATATGTTAGAGGGCTAGTAGGGTGCTAGATGAGGAATAGAATGAAAAAAATAAAAAGTGCTAGCCTAAATATGTCCTTCATTGGTGACTGTTTCAGTATTAATTATATATGAAAAGTATCCTACCAAGAACACCAAACATCCATCAGCATACCAAAATGTGGGTGTCACCCTCTTGTTCTGTACACCCAGCATATTTCCCAAGTGCAAGATTAAAAAGCAGTACATAAGGAATGTACAGGCATGAAAATCCTAAGAAGTTTCTTGCTGCCAGCCAAAACAGCTTGTGTGCCAGTTTCCATTGTGAGGGGGCAGTTAAGTATTCCTGTCGGGGAAAATTTTTCATTTGTTTATTATTTTTACTAACATATTCATAGGATCATAGAATCATAGGAGGTTACTAGGCTAATGGCCCTGGGGCCCTTACAAGCCTAGCCAAGAGTTTATCCCCAAAAAAGAAACCTACTGAGGTTTCTCCTTTGGGGATAAATTCTTGGCTAGTCTTGTAAGGGCCCCAGGGCCATTATCCAAGTAACCTCCTATGATCCTATGAATATGTTAGTTAAAAAATAAAGAAATGAATAAGTTTCCCCGACGGGAATACTTAACTGCCCACTCACAATGGAAATTGGCACACAAGCTGTTTTATTCATAACAGATAGAAAAGGTAAACCTGACTGAAGAAAGCAGATATCCTATAGAGGTAGTCACACTAAATGTCTGTTCTGCTTAGGACCAAGTGATAAACATAAGGAGTGCTCCATTTTTCAATATTTTCTACATAAAACCTTAAGGAGTCAGTTATCCTCCCACAAAATGCACTTAAAAAAAAGAGACTCAAGGTACTCACTTTGGTAGGATGGCCTCTGAATCTTCCTAGTTGAAAACTCTCAACAGCTCTGAAGCAGCTTAAAAGGTGAAATCCTGAAGTTTCGGTTGTCCAGCTGAACATGGATATCTCTGCTTTGGAACTTGTTCAGACCTCAGATGACCAATGTTTTCTGCAACTCCCAGTGTTAAAACCCCACTGGAGGCTAATAAGGTGCAACATTTTGGCACATCCTTCTCGACTGATCAGACAGCCAGTTCAGCCACAAAGGGGAAAACAAAGCTTGTTGTATCTGAGGGATCTCATGGCATACCTCAAATTTTGGTCCAAGAAGTTCCAAGTACCTTGACTCAGGTAAGTCAGGGTTTTAATCCTCATCATTATGTCTAGGTTGACACTCCTAAGAAAAAAAAGCAAATGACCGAACATTCTTCATCTTCTGCTCCTACTTGAAGTGATCTCAGAAGGAGTGATATGATTTCTCCATGGGGCTTTTCAAAGCAATGATATCCCAATGGCCTTCTCAATTTTGGGAGGCACTATTTTGAAGATGCTGCAGCACTTGCACTGAGAAGGAATACAGGCCTCTGATGTACAAAAAAGGTACTATGACTTGTTATATATGGAATCCCCAAGCCATCTATATTTCCAGTTTTAGAAGCTATGCAGATACCTTTGCCACAGCTTCCTTGAACCCAAAATCTCAACCACCAGCACCCAATTAACCTGCCAGATTTTACAGGGTCCAAGATACTTACAAATTCCTTTATAAAAATCCTTCGTTGGACCCATCTGTGTTTTCTGCAGAATCTGAGAAACCCACCAAGTTGCTTCCATCTTCTAATGCCTTGCCCAGTGATGAAGACAATAGGACTATAGAAGGAAGGTGCTCACTTCAGCTACATGTTCCTTCTGTGCCATAAACTATCAAACCCATACAATGAAATCTATTTTATCTAATATGGGAGATATGAATAAGCTACTGCCAAATATGCCTGAGTCAGATAACAAAACATGCCCTTCTGTTCTCATATTGCAGTATTCATAACAGTAGGGAGGTTGCTCCATGCAGCGCAGGCATCCAGCCAGTATACCAAAGTCTTGTTGTAGGAGGGTACATGTGACATCATGTGCCAGGGCCATAAACTGATGTAGGGTATAAAAGTGACATCTGCACATACTATCTTCAGAATTTTTATGCCGCAGTGAACGTCGGACTCCAGTTCACCAGTTCAGGAAACAGAACGTTAATTCAGATGACCACTACAAAGGACTGCTACAGATAAGTACCCTGTGGGGTTTTCATTGTTGTTTTGTTTATTGCTAATATGTACATGTCCACTAGAAAGGGGAAGTGTGCTTGTGGGAGACAAATTCTTCACAAGGACTCGCACGATAAGTGCATATTATGTTTAGGCGAGGCCCACAACCATACATCCTGCCCCGTTTGCAAATCTTTCATTCCAAAAACTCTTAGCAGCCGTCTGGCCATGCCTAAACTTTACTTGGAAAATCAGAGGTTCCAACGACTCATGCTATGCATGGAGGGAGGAGCAGGCCCATCCAATGAGCCGCCATGGAAGAAGGCCAAGAAAACTAGGCCTGATTCCCATGCTGCACCTCAGGCATCAGGGGAGTTGCTTCAGACTGATGAAAGCCCAAGATCTCTTCAGACCTCCATTTCCTTACTAGGCCCAGGAAGCACAAAGGAACATGGATGGGTGGAAATCTTGAGTACATCTGCTGAGGCTAACCAGTCATCAGATCCTGATGGTGGAGGGGAACCATGACTAATTCAGTCGGAGGTCCCTGCTCTTGCTCCTCCATCCAACCAGATGTTGGCTCCCTCTATTTCTCTACCGTCTACCCCAATGAAGAGAAAACAAAAAGTAAAGCACACAGAGACACAACCTGTCTCATGATGGGAAGTTTTTTCTCAAAGCCTGTTTAAGGCATTCCAGGCCCTACAGACACAACAGAAAATCAACTGGTTCTCCTACAGGGCCTCCCTTGCTTGTATCAGAGGAAGATCTTTCCTCAGATGAAGATTCTATGACCTATGAATCTCAAATTGATTCACCCAAGGACATTATTACCCCAGAGTCTCCTGGGGAAGAATTCACCTTTGGTGATACCATCTCCCTCATGAGGAAACATTTTAAATGGCAGACCTCAGAGGTCTCAGATACTAAGAAAAGGTATTTTGACCTGCTTCAAATGGAACAGACATCCCCTTCAGCTGGGCCCCCTTTGCTCCCTGCCTTCGAGGATGCCTTCTTGGCTGCCTCTCAGGCACCAGACTAACAACCCCCAGCCTCTAAATGTCCTGACCATTTTTATAAGGTCCCACAGGACACTCAGTTCATTTTTAGAAACCCACCAGCAGACCTTGCTGTTATTACAGTCTCTGCAGATAAGACATCCAGACAGTTACCTTCTGCTGCCCTCTATCCCACTGAGAAGGACAGTAAGTTTGTGGATAGACTAGGGAAAAAGGTGTATACTTCCTCTACTCTTGCTATTAGAGTCTTGAACTACCAAACCCACATGGCTATGTATGCCCTAGACACAATTGCCAAGGCTTCTATCCTACTCTTGGAGGCCCCTGAATTCAATATTAAAACTCAGCTTAACAACCTGCTCTCCACAGCATTACAAGTAACTAGACAATCTATCAAGTGCAGTTACAATGCTGTGGAAGCATCTCCAAATCTGCTGCATCTGACTTAGTACTAAGGCGATACTCCTAGCTGAAACTTCAGCTACTGCCCTTAGATGTACAAACAAAACTTCTTGATGCCCCTCTGGACAATAAAGCTCTATTCGGCCAGGCCTCAGCTGAACTTCTTAAATCCCTTCAAGAGAAGGAAAAAGAACTGCAAAACCTAAAACACTTGCTGGTATTTCCCCATACCCAGATACTACAGAAACTATCCACAAAGAACTTCCTTTGTCAGGAGGCAGTCCTCCCACACAGCTCCTCAGACAAAGGGATGCAAGCAACTGAGGAAAACCTCTAAATCTAAGTTTCCCTCTACTCCTTCCACTACCCCTTTTGGAGCCAGTCTGATCAAGCCAGACCATCTCTTCTGTGACTTACCACTACAAAATCAAAACACCCCATTGTCCCTTCACCTCACCCTCTCCTTACACTCCTGGTGGAAGATTACAACAGAAAAATTGGTACTCTCCATCATTCAGGGGGGTTACTTTATGACTTGGTGGATGTTACCCCCTTCCAGGGAATTCCTCAACCTCCAACAAGCCAATTTCACCTCTTCTCCATTATCACTCAACAACTACTGGTCCAAGGCATCATATAACAAATAGCACCCACCTAAAGAAACATAGGATTTTATTCAAGAATATTTTTGGTACCAAGGAAAGACGGTCCATGGAGACCAATTCTGGATTTATCTTTTGTAAATCTGTTTCTCAAGGTACCCAGCTTCAAAATGATCACCTTATCTTTGCTCCTACCCTCATTCCCACACAGGCCTTCATGGTAGCCCTGTATTTGAAAGATGCCTTCCTCCACATACCTATTCACCCAGATTACAGGGAATTTTTCCACTTTGCAGGAGGTTCCTGGCATTTTCAATTCTCTGTCTTGCCCTTTTGACTCTCCATAGCCCCTCGAGTGTTCACATGTTCACAAAGTATCTAGCACCTCTCATTGCTCACTGCAGAGCACAGGGTATACAAATATACCCATACCTAGATGACCTGATTGTCCTTCATCAAGACCACCAAGTCCTCTAAGAGCACCTAAGACAGGTGATCTCCACCCTGACCCATCTAGGGTTCACTATAAACAATGAAAAGTCTCATCTGCAACCCACACAAGACATTTTTTTTGGGATGCAGAATCAGAACAGACCTAACGAAAACCTTTATTCCAGAACAAAAAATCCTGGATCTTGGCATCTACTTCAAGGAACTCAGTAATCTCACTTCATTGCCAGCATGAGAATTCCTAAGAATGCTAGGACACATAGGTTCATAGGTGTGTACTAGGCTAATGGCACTGGAGCCTTTACAAGCCTAGTTCATAGGGTTACCCTGGCATCGTGCCACCCGACCTTAGTTTCCAGTGCCTCTGTCATGTACAGCCACTGAAGTGATCCCCGGGGTGAATTTTCTATTTCCTTTCCGCTCATCAAGATTTCTTTTGAAGAGGGCCAGTGAGGTGCTCTGCTTGACATGTATGGGAAGTCTATTCCATAGCATGGGCAGTCTCTGGGTTATGAACCTGGCCATCTAGCACGTTCTGTTGATTGTGGTAATGAGGTTGAGGTCTCTGGAGTGTTTGGTGTGGAGGGACAGGATTTCTTTAGATGTAGCATTTCTAACAGAGCTGGGTCAGACATGGCTTTGTAAGTCAAGCAGAGATCGCCTCTAAGTAGATGATATGAGACAGAGAATAGTTGGAGTTTTTTGAGTCTGTCCATATAGGACAACAGTTTAAGGCCCAGGATCCTCTTTGTGAGGTACTTTTGCAGTCTCTCCAGTTGTTGCAGCTGTCTAGTGAGGTACATGCCAAATAGGGCATTGTACTCGATGACTGGCCTAATGAGGGAAGAGTAGAGGGAGGCAATGACCTCTTTCTTCCTGGATGCAAAACCCTTAGTAATGTGAGGTACATTTGCAGTCTCTCCAGTTGTTGCAGGTGTCTAGTGAGGTACATGCCAAATAGGGCATTGTACTCGATGACTGGCCTAATGAGGGAAGAGTAGAGGGAGGCAATGACCTCTTTCTTCCTGGATGCAAAACCCTTAGTAATGAGATGTGCCACATAGAAGGACTTTCTGACCACAGTGGCAATGTGGTGGTCAAAAGAGAGGTTGCTGTCAACCTGTGTTCCCAGATCTCTAATAACACCTTCTGTGTTCAGTGGACTACCAGCAATGTGGTAATTCATGGGAACTGTTTTTTTTCCCAAAGGGGATGACGACACATGTTTTGGCATTGAACTTAAGGCCATGGTTCTGACACCAGTCGTTGGTCTCAGTGAGGCCTTTCTGTAGGATGTCAACATCACATGGAGAGTTAATAACAGCTTCCAACTTGCAATTGTCTGCAAAGTTGTCAACCAGAGTCCCTTCATGTACTTCAGAGAAGTAGATACCAAACAGGAGAGGACCCAGGACTGAACCCACTCGTGACTGGTCGGCAGTCTGACTTATTATTCCGCTCATGGTAAAACCTTACAGGGGCATGTCAAATCACACTGTACCAGGGCAGCTGCTTCCTCAGCTGCCTTTTTCAAGGGGGTTAACTATGCCTCAATTCTAGAAGCTGCCACTTGGGCCTCAGTGCACACCTTTACCAAACATTACAAACTGGACCTAGCCTCCAGTGCTAGAGCTGGGTTTGCTAGGTCTATTCTTCAGGGTCTCATTGACCAAGGATCCCAATCCTCCACCCAGATTCATACCTAAAAGCTTTGGCACTCTCCCTACTGTTATAAATACTGAAAGGTTTACTATCAAAATCGCAGAATTCAAAATCACGAACGGTGATATCTTCAACGCATTTCATCACTTCATGACTATTAATGATGTCAGATGATTGACGCATACCATCAACAGTCCGTTTTTTATCTTAATATTGACAGTTGCCATTTACAGACATGCTGCATTTCTCTGCCCTGCTGATGATCTTCTGAACTGCCGTTCACTTGACTGTCGACATACCGACTGTCACTCCTACCATGTTCGAACAGGAGCAGGACATTCAACTGATTTTCAAGATTTTTGATTGTAAACCATACTGCAACATGAAGGACATAGAATAGTTGTGTAAGACCTTACCATAACCTTAGATGTCCTTCTCTTCCATGTTGCAGTATTCAGTCCCTCCTACCCTCCCTGCTCCCTCTACCTCACCTGTCTATTATACCTTACTTGACTGTGGGCACATTGTTATCCTGCCTTCCTTTTAACTTCTCCACTAATCACAGCCTAACAAGTACCCTTATTCTAGTCTACATGTGAGTCTCTAGGGTCTACCAACTTTGACCCTCTTTAAACCTCTAGGAGTATTAGTGTATGCGGCAGTCCATTCTGAAGAGGGTACATGCAAGCGTCACTTTTATACCTTACTTTGGTTTATGGGCCTGGCGCAGGACATCACACATACCTTCCTACAACAAGACTTTGTTATACTGGCCAGATGTCGGTGCTGCAGGCAGATACCTCCCTACTGTTATGAATACTGCAACATGGAAGAGAAGGATATCTAAGGTTATGGTAAGTTCTTACACAGCTATTCTTTCCTTGGTATCAATGCTCATTTCTATGACCCAATGCTATCCAATGCAGTCATGATGCTGCTGATGCATCTTCTACATTTGCAGCTACTGGGTCTGTTTTAAGGAGGTATTCTTGGTTGATGCTGCAATCTGTTCCTGAAGATATCGAGTCCAAGTTATTGGATGCACTCTGGTTGGCCCTGTGGCTGCTGTTGAGACTTTTAAAAGCCTGCAAGAGAGAGGCAAAATTATGCATGGTTTTAAACAGATATTTCTTTCTCTTGTTCAAAAAATACAGAGAAATTATCTTTTCAAGACTGGCCCCCATTTTTTCAAAAAAAAAAAAAAAAAAAAAACAGAAACAACAGCAAAAGGGTAAACCATTATCCAAAAGGAAGTTGTAAGACAAATCAAAGCTAGGCTTCAAAGGACCAAAAGGTTCCTTTCCAGACAAAGGGTTCCTATTAGATGAACAAATGATCAAAATGTCGAGTACAACATGCTCGACACACTTTGATCGATCGTTCATCTAATTGAAAACTGAAAAAGACGAAAACCGGAGTTCCGAAAAGTTTTAGTTGACTACGGTGATGTGTGTAGCTTGTGAAGTAAGGACGCTACACTGACTAGAATGGCAAGGTAAGTGAATTCTGTACTTTACATTAAAGAGAAAAGTTATAAAGTAATGACACACATTGCAGTTCCTGACTTTATAACTCTTGCAATAGAATACACTAGAAAGTGCAGTCATGATGATGCTATCCACTGTATCATTTGATGAGGCAAATATGACTGATAGGTATAATTATCAGTTCAACAACACAAATGCAGATATACTAGACACTAATGTAGCTATGTACCCTGTGCATCAGACACAAAGCTTTAGTATCCCTGAATCCTAAAAAGGGAAAACAGCGATATGGCACAGTTAACATCACTTGCACAGGGTGCTGGGGGCAGAAGGCCTCAGCTGACACAAAAGGTCAGTGCGTGTGTTTGAGGGAGAAATGGAAACAGGCAGTGTGTGTGTGTGTGTGTGTGTGTGTGTGTGTGTGTGTGTGTGTGTGTGTGTGTTGCGGTGTGTTGCGATTACCAGGTAATTGCCCTTTCCCCAATGTAGAGCGATCTCGGAGTTGCTATATATAGTTAGGGGGTGTGGGGGGCAAAGCCCCCACTTTCTTTTAAAAGTGGAAGAGTGTTTAGGTTTGAAAGTTGTTGAATGATGTGAGAATGTATGGGTTTATATGTATTAGTTGTTTGTCTGTGCTGCATGTTAGTGTAGGGAAGGTGTGGGATAAACAAAACTTTTCGGAACCCTGGTTTTCGTTGTTTTAAGGGTTCGATTAGATGAACTTTCAATCAAAGTGTGTCTAGCATGCTGTATTCAGCATTTTGATCATTCACTCATCTAATATAGACCCCAGACAAATCTATCAGTTTGTGACTATTTGCCTCAGCCCCACCCATTTTCTTCCACTCCAAGCTACTCCTATCCCTTCATTCTCTATAAAGTAACTTTCTCATTCCCTCCCTGCATGGAGACTGATAGCACTAGACCAATGAGTCATTAACATCATAGAGCAAGGTTACAAACTAACTTGGTTTCTTCTTCCAACCCATTTTGATACTCTATAATTGCCCCCAAAGCAAGAACATACATTTTTTTTCTCATACTTACAGAGTAACTCTATCATGGAGCCGTAGAACTAGTTTCCAACAACCGGCAGAAGAAAAGGGTTTTAGTTTCAGGAAAGCAGGGCACATGGGGTCCCATTCTGGATTAATCAGTCCTCAACACTTTTTTAAAGGTACCAAAGTTCAAGATGCTGTTTCTCCAAACTCTGTTTCCAATGATTCTTCCTCTAGCCTATTTAGCTACACTGGACCTCAATGAATTATATATTCATATCCTTATTCATCAAGATCACAGAAAATTCTTGAGATTTTGTACCTTACAATTTCGCTTTCAATTCTCTAATTTGTCTTCATCCTTTCTATAGCTCCAGGGGTATTCTCTAAATGTCTAACTCTAGTCATAACCTTCTGCAGTCCCCAATGTATTCATATTTATCCCTGTCTTTGTCAGCAGAGTTCAACCAAAATACGCTCCCTACGATCTAAGATCCTCTAGAGTAAACTCCATACAAATGACAAATCCTTTTCAATTCTTGCTCCAAAAACATGGTAGCCCATCCTCTCAACAATTAGATCTAACTTCACCTTCAGCAGGTTTCATTATGAACTAAAAAAAAAAAATGGAAAAAAATTCAAACCTGATTTGTGCAAATACTGTCACGATAACTATATTTATTTAGTTAGTTAGTTTTGTTTCCATTTGTTAACAGGTAGTGTTCGACTGGGTTAAAAAAAAAACATTTTCAGAGGAGATCCAGGGAGAAAAGCTCCACAACAAAAAGGACATTATTAAGGTATAAGCAGTAAACTTAGTTTAAATAGAACATTGCTAACAATATGTAAATGAGCTTAACAAAAATATTAAAGCAACATATAACAGAAATACACTATAAACATGCATGTTTCAGGCATACAGGAATACTTTTTTTTTTTTACAATATATATGAAGTACATAAGTCATGCAGCTTTACAAGGTGAGTCACTTCTGAAAGACCAAAATTGCTCATGTAGTTTTAAAAGTTAGGTCATCTGAAGGAACAAAGATTAATAAAGAAAAGACAGGTAGTGGGACAGCCCTACGTGGAATGAGCACTATTTGGGCTAATATGTGTGAGATGAGTGGGAAAAAAATATGAAGATTATTATTTCGGAGCAATACAGGGGCATAGCCAATTATCATTTAAATAGTCTTTGAGGGTACTTTTAAATGTGGACAGGTCGGGCTTTTTAGTTATCATTGAGGAAGAGTGTTCCAATCTTTGGCTATTTTATGGGAGCAGAGGGAGTCTCCGTGATAGTTGTGAGACTGGGTTACTTTTGGCATTAGTTTGTTGGATGACCTGAGGAGTCTACAGTTTGTGTTTGGCTGGACTTGGTTTGATAGAGATGGGCAGTCAATAGGGTTGAATATGATTTTATGAGCAAGTGAAAGTTGTTTTAGTAATAATAGGTTGGGAAGTTCTAGCCAGTTGAGCTGTCTGAGAGCAGTTCAGTGGTGTGCTCTGTGTGGTTGGTAATGACAAGCTTCGCTATTCTGTTATAGCAGGCGTCTAGTCTATTTAGGTTGGTTTTTGATAGGTTAGTAAAGAACTCAGAGCAGTATAGGAGGGTGGATAACAAGTGGGATCTTGCAGTAGCCAGTCTAGCTTGTTGTGTAAGGTAAGGTTTAACCCTGTATAGAGCACCTAGTTTAGAGTGGATTTTTTTGATCATCAGATAGATGTTTATCAAATTTTAATGAGTCATCTATGGTTACCCCTAGCAGCTTGGTCTGATTGGTGGGTTTGATTTTTGTACTGGTTTTAGATAGTATGGAGAGGGAT
Source organism: Protopterus annectens (assembly GCF_019279795.1). Classification (NCBI taxonomy): domain Eukaryota; kingdom Metazoa; phylum Chordata; order Ceratodontiformes; family Protopteridae; genus Protopterus; species Protopterus annectens. Next base: position 1,212,564,728 of record NC_056726.1, read on the forward strand.
TGGGTACTGGGTTTGGAAGATTTATTAGAGAAAATTATGAGTATGGTCTTATTTGGATTTAGGATGAGTTGGTGGCTGGCAAGGTACTTTTCAATGTCTTGGAATGATGAGTACATTTTGTGTTGGAGTTCTTGTCGGGAGTGGGCTGAGCAGATAAGAAAGGAGTCATCTGCATATTGGATAACATTGGCATGTTGGGTGGCAGTATACAGGTTGTTGGTAAATATTATGAAGAGGAGGGGCCCAATTATGGAGCCTTGTGGTAGCCCCATGGTGACTGGTAATTGTGTGGAGAGGCTGTTTGCCCATTTAGTGGCCTGTTGTCGGTTGGATAGATAACTGTGAAACTGTGTTAAGGGTTTGCTATTGAGATTATAAGTGGCAAGTTTGTTGAGGAGCAGCTGATGGGACACTGTGTCAAAAGCTTTTGACATATCTGAGAAAATGACTGAGACTAGCTGTCCTTCATTTTTGAGGTGGCAAGTTTGTTGAGGAGCAGCTGATGGGACATTGTGTCAAAAGATTTTGACATATCTAAGAAAATGGCTGAGACTAGTTGTCCTTCATTTTTGAGGTAGCATATGGTATCTGTAAAGGTTATCAGGGCTGAGTTAGTACTGTGTTTAGGCCTGAAGCCATGCTGGGTGCTGGAGAAAAGGTTGTTGGTAGTGAGGTGATTCATGAGTTGCTGGTGGATACATTTCTCTGGAATTTTGGGAAGGGGTGATAGAATGGCGATGGGACGGTAGTTAGTTATGTCTCTAGATGTGCCGCCCTTATGAAGTGGTATGATATGAGAGATTTTCCATAATTTGGGAACGTACTGTTCAGAGATAGAGTGGATTATTAGTACAGCTAGCTTTAAGAATTCATTTGGAAGCTGGTTGGCAGCTAAGCATGTATGTAGGAAGTTGGAATGGGAATAAAGGAGAAGGAGTTTGTGCCATTAGAGGTAGGGGAGGGGACAGTGAGTGGTGGGACTGTTTTGTTGTCTAGGAGAGAAGTGATAGAGTTCATGAAGTGGGAATTGAATTGTGAGGCTAAGGGCACAGATGAGTTAGTAGTGAGGGGGGCAGGTGTAGGGGTTTTACTGGGGTTAAGGAGGTGGTTGATATTCTGCCAGAATTTTTGTGGATTGTGCTGGTATTTTTGTTGAACGGTGAGGAAGTAGTTTTTTTTATCCTTGATGATGTTTTTCT